>NW_022146358.1:0-6371 GCF_002938485.1 Sitophilus oryzae | reverse complement strand
CTGAGGTGCGACTCAATAAGTGCATGATAAACAGTTCTGGACAGCAGGTGTATTGTGGACAGCGTCCACAATAAAACTTTTAGTTCAGTCATTGGGGATTTTTGCTTGGAAAAAAGTCCGGAAGTTTTGCAACTTTGCAGGTTTATAGGTTTTGGGGTCCCTAACTAAAATCCATAAATTGCTTCGAAAAAAAATTTTCAAAGACGAACGGTACAATACAAGGCATGGTAATTTTTTGGAGTAACTTGTTATATGTAACAACTCACCCCAAAAAATTGTAACTATCTGCCCCATGGTACGTTTTTAAATATAAATTGAAGTCAGCATTAATGAATATCTATAGCAGAAAAAAAAAACAACATTGCAAATTATAGAGATATATTATGAACGTTCAAAATTAAAATTTTTGAGAAAATAAAAAATACTGACATCAGGAATCAAAAATTTCGTAAAAGATTTGTTTACTTACTTGGTTCAAATTGAGACACATGCTCACAACTTAGCAGCTTGGCGCTTGACGGGTCACTGATCATTTTTATTTAATGAACGATGTTATAAGAAAACAAATGAGTCCACTTATACCCACTAAAAAGTTAAAAATCTCGGTAAAAATGGCGTGTAACTTCTTACCCGTGTAACAACGTGCCCCCCGCTCCCCTAAATTCATCTTATTCTAACAGAAAGCAAAGTTCCACAAAATAGCAGCCCTGTACAGGGTGGGTCAAATTCGACGCTTTTAAAGGGAAACACCCTTTTCTATAGGAGATAGACGAAAACTAATATCGGTGCCTGCAGCTCAATTTTTATCAAAAACATGAGGGTGAAAACCGCACATCGATATCTGTTACCGTTTCGCAGTTACGGGGTGTTTTTCAAAAATGTGCATTTTTAACAAATTGCTGTAATTTTTTTGCTATGGAAAATTTTGCTATTTTTATGAAAACATTTCCAAAGCACCTTTTTACGTGGAATTTAATGGTTTATGTATAATTTTTTTAAAATTAATAATTTAAGAGTTATTAACAGAAAAATTGATTTTTTATTTGGGACACCCTATATATTTTTAATTAAATAAAAAGAACTTAAAATTACCTTTCCAAAAATATAGCACACTTGATATTTTGTCCTCGAAATACAGAATTTTTATTAGTTCACCACTTTTAACTAGTAGGCTTTGGACCCCTTTGAATGATCTGTCCCTAATGTAACTCTAAAACATATTTTTCCAGCAAGACGAGGCACCGCCTCAGAGCACTGAAGTTATCAGCTAACTTTTGCAGCCAATTTCGAGAATAATTGATTAATTAACCAAGATCCCAGCCGTTGGCCGTCGCGGCCGCCGGACTTAGTGCCTATGGATTTTTATCTTTGCGAAGGAATAAAGGTTCTTATTTTAAAATTTCCTGTATTATCTAGAAATACTTAGCGGTTATGCGAGGGTATCTTTCACCCGCATTGAGTTAATGAATTCCGCGAGAAATCTTCAAAAACTGGAAAATGCTGTAAAATGTGTAAATTAAGGGTGAAAAATCTGATCTAACATATTGTCAGTAATATGCAATGTTGCTAATGAACTGAGAAATTCTCTAACGCCAAGTGCAATAAAATCGGTAAAGACTTCTTCTCCAACGGTACTAGCTCAAGGCAATTCAACTGATTCATACTTTTTTTTTGCTTCGATGAGAATTTTTAATCTCAATGTATTTAATAAATTTCCCACGTTATAAACGGAGGCACAGTCAGTCTCCTGTCGGAAAAAGGCACTCTACTATGACGACCGACCGTGATTTTTGACGCACGGTTCAACGTCTTTTGCAGCTTCTTTTTTTCTGTGCGATCGTAAAGTTCGAAACTAAAACAGCAACACTGTGTGTTTTAATTTATTTCAATTATTGTGCATTTTTTATCACTAGAGAGTTTTCTTGATTAGAATTCAAATGAATTCAATGGTGGTCCGAACTGTATCCTGAAACTTCGGCAGCATATTCTGAAGATAAAAATAAGTAAAAAAGTTCGTATAAATGTATGTCCTAAAATGCTTAGTTTCGGAGATACAGGGTGTAGAAGTTTCATTTTTATTTCGATTTTTTCCAAATAATTTCTGAAGTAACATTTGGATGAATAATTTGGTGTCTGGGAATTTTTTGATGAGAATGATGTCAATATGATTCCTACTTGTAGAGGGCGCCACCTACATATATTTTAACTGGTTTGAAGAGTAATAACTTTTTGTCCGTATCTGTATAAAACTACTCAGTAAAACATAAATATTAACGACGTTTTTTACGTAAAAAAGGTCTCTTGGTAAAAATCGCTACGAGTAATGGTTCTCGAGATATTTGGAATCGAAATTATCAATACCTGTCATTATTGACATGTTGACTAAATAGTTATTAGACTTAAATCATACATTTCAAATGTTTTTGTGCCAAAAGTTCAACAGAAACTGTTTTTTCATCATTTTTTCACAGAAAAATTTATGATTAATTTAAAAAAAAACAAAAATTTCCCAAATTTATTATTTCAGTCAAACTATCTACTGAACATGTTTATTTTTTGTCAATAATGACATGTATTGACTATTTCCATTTTAAATATCTTGGGAACGGTTGCTCGTAGCGATTTATACCAAGACATTTTTGGCGTAAAAAGTCACGAAAATGTATATTTTTTCATTCACCAGTAGTTTTATACAAGTACTAGAGACCAGACAGGTTATAAGAGTTACTAGAGTTATACAGTACTAGAGTTATACAGGTATTAAGAGACCTAGAAGAAGACCGAACCTGAGATGGGACCATGTTATTAGGAAATTAGCGGGGATAAGTTGATGATGATGATACAAATAAATAAATAAATAAATAAACGCCTTCATTGTCAAAAATTTTTTCAATTTGTAGACAAAGGTAAATTAAACAAATATATATATATATAAATATATATATATATATATATATATATATATATATATATATATATATATATATATATATATATATATATATATATATATATAAATTCGGGTCAGAACGTCCTACGACGTTGTCCGATGCCCTAACTTCCACCCTGTGCGATTTTCCCATTGATCTTCGATCAGATTTTCTCGCTCATCGACCTTCTTATTCCTTCCATCCATGTTTTCTTGGGACGTCCTCTCTTTCGTTTACCAGGTGGTATCCAATGAATGACTTGTTTTGGAATTCTTTATTGTGCATTCTCTGAACGTGGCCGTACCATATTAATTGTTTTGTTCTATATCATTTACTATTGTTCCCTCTATTCCCATCTGTTGTCTAATGTCTGCATTTCTGATCTTATCCCTCCGTGAAATTCTCATTGCTCTTCTAATCGCGTCCATTTCTGTTGTCTCTAATTTCCTTTTATTCCTTTCAGTGAGTCGCCATGTTTCACATCCATAGAGTAATATGCTTTTAACTAGTGTCTCGTATATATTATATTTCCTGTTTTTTGTAATTTCAGTGCTCCATAGAATGCCATTTATGCATCTGATAACTCTTCGTGCCTGTATTACTCTGTTGTTTATTTCTCTATCGTCCGTTCCATCTCCTGTAAATATCGATCCCAGGTACCTGTAATCTTTACATGCCCTAATTTCCATATTGTCTAAAATAAGATTTTCTGTATTAGCTCCAATTGGAAGGTATTTTGTTTTTTTCTGTATTTACTGTGAGACCCCATTTAGCATATTCTTCAATTATTTTCCGCACCATATATTCCATGTCATCTTTGTCGTTTGCAATTATGGCCTGGTCGTCTGCAAATTGCAAGGTGTATAGGCATATGTCATTTAGTTCTATACCCATTCCGTTACATTTTCTTTTCCATAGATGTAATGCCTTGGCAATATCAATTTTAAATAGTGTTGGGGATATACAGCAACCCTGTCGGAGCCCTTTAGTGATAGAAATTTCCTCTGAGACCGTTGACCGTTTTTTATTTGTGATTTTCCTCCATGGTAAAAGATTTTTGTACAGCTTTTATCAGAGCTGCGTTAATTCTTGATTCGTGCTATACTTCCCATAATTTTATTATTGGCACTGTATCATATATGATACAGAAATTAAACAAAACCATACCAAAAACAACAATCAAAAATATTTAGCTAGTTTATGTAAATATCAATGACCTCTAAATAAATTTATTTCGAAGTCATTAGTAAATATAGCAATAGCAAACATTAGACCAGTGTTTACAAGATCAAATTCGATTTTCAAAATATAATTCATTTACAGCGTAGAAAGTCTTGTCTAGTAAATAAGAGTTCAATGTTTTGCGAAATGAAGAAAATTATGTTATGGATTTGATTTCAAATGGCAGGTGATTGTGCATTTTTTCGAGTTGTATAATATTGAACTTTTTTAACTAACTCTGAGCGTGGGGTAGGTAGATAAAGATCTTGCTCCGCGTTCCTGAGTGGATAAGTGTGAATGGCCTTTCTTGAGAAGCTGATACATGCTTACGTATTAGGCAAACGGATTCAAATATAAATAAGGAAGGAAGAGTCAATATTTTAATTTTTAAAAAAGTCCTGGCAATGAGTTCTGCTGTTTAGTCCCAGTGAATATTGAACAGCTTTCTTCTGGAGCTCGAAAATGCGGTCAAATTGAGTCGCACAACACGTACCCCGGAATGGAAGGGCATACCTGAGGTGCGACTCAAAAAGTGCATAATAAACAGTTCTAGCCACTGACAAGCTAAGCTCCTTAGAAACAGATCTTAATGCAAAACAGGCAGAGCTCAATTTTTTCGACAAAGCTTCGATATGCATGTCCCATTTCAGAGAATTGTCTACAACAAGCCCTAAGAATTTTACAGATTTTACGACGTCAATGGAGGTGTTGTTAAGTACAAAAGGCTACAGCGAGTTTTTATACGACAAAGCTTTAGTTTCAGAAATGTTGAGACTAAGGAGGTTCAAATCGCACCAAGATTTAATAGTGATTAAATCATTTGATATAATCCTATGAAGTGCCGTGACGTCCTTGTTGCTCCAAGTGAAGCTAGTGTCGTCCGCAAAAAGACATATTTTGCCACTGATGTTTATGTTAGCAATGTCGTTAATAGAAAGAAGAAACAAAATAGAGCCTAGTACTGAGCCTTGTGGTACTCCACATTTTATAGGCTTGCTAGAAGACAACGTGGTATCCACCCTCACAAGTTGACTTCTGTTGCTCAGATACGATTTAAACCATTTGAGAGATGTTCCCCTGAACCCATAGTGCTCCAGTTTATTAATTAGGATCTTATGATTTACACAATCGAACGCCTTAGAAAAATCACAGAAAATTGTTGCTGTAGAATGATAGTTATTTAGGTTGGAATAAACTTTATTAAGGAGGGAAAACATAGCGTCATTTGTAGACTTGTTGCTTAGAAATCCAAATTGGTATTCAGTAAGTATTTTGTACTTAAACAGAAAAGATACCAGCCTTCTTTTAACCAACCTTTTTATGACCTTAGATAGCGTTGGAAGGAGTACAATTGGGCGATAGTTAGAAGCTTCATCTTTGTCTCCTCCTTTATGCAGAGGAATGATTATTGCCGTCTAAAAGACATTTTGGAAAAATACCATTTTGGAATGGCATGTTTATTAAAGTAGTTAGGTGATTCAGAGTGATTTCTGGCAGATTCGAAAACATTTTTAAAGTTGATACAATAATACAATATACAAATATCTAGTATTGTAGAAATTATATCATTCTATTATAAGAAAAAAAAAATAGAAATTCCGAAATATTATTCATTAAGTAAAAAATAATGATGATTATAAGTCAAGTGGCTAGCCGCTAGCGGTATCTAATTCTCTAGTCGACGAAAAAATGTACGAATGAGTTTTGATTGTTTTAGATTCCACTTTTTTTAGTAATTCTCTGATGTTTTCATTCTCTCATTGTATTTTTTTAGTGTTTTTAGTGTACGTTTTTTAACTCCTTAACAGTTTTTTTTCTTTATTAGCACAAGCCTATTATTATTTAATTAACATCATAAAACTGTTAAGGAGTTAAAAAAAGTACACTAAAAACACTAAAAAAATACAATGAGAGAATGGTAGTAACAGTAATTGTCTCTTATCACTTTAATTCACAGGTAATTGTATTGTTTCTATTAAAATAATAAAATAAAATAAAATACTTCAGATAAATCTAAAAGGAGGCTAAAATTAAAAACATCAGAGAATTACTAAAAGAACTGGAATCCAAAGCAATCAAAACTCAGAGAATTAGTTACCGCTAGCGGCTAGCCACTTGACTTATGATCATCATTATTTCTTATTTAATGAATAATATTTCAGGATATATTTTCTTCCTTTGCTAAACACTAAGTTTCAAAATTTGGAGTTTGTGAGACTT
>NW_022146357.1:117322-124604 GCF_002938485.1 Sitophilus oryzae | reverse complement strand
ATTTCCAATAATACCAAAACAACAATGCATTAATATTTTATTTGGACAAGAACCTATAAAACTGATATTTCGAGAATGTGTACAATCGAAATTGCCGAAAAAAATATATAAAGAACATAAAAACGAGAGATAGGGATGTCGACCCTTCAATATAGTAACTTAACTGCTTCAGGGTCGGCGATATATATGCGAATAGGATAATGATAAATTCGGAAATTAAGTAGAACATTTATTTCCTATTTTGCTTATTTGATGGCATATTTATGACAAACATTCTAGTATCTAAAAATGATATTGGATTTTTATTGACAATGAATTTAATATATCTGGATAATTATAGAATGAAATATTTACTGTTTAGATAAAAAAAAATATTTTTATTTCTCTAGAAACCATTATCTAGATAGGTCAATAAAACTGGCAAACAAATATGTTTTAAATTAAATACTTAACAACATTGAAACATCGGAAAAGTCGGGTATTTATGAAATTTTATGAAAAGCAATCAAAAATATTTTGAATAAACTAGAAGATCAATTTTAACTAGATTTAAAGAACATCTGCCTCAGATAAGATTTGGAAGACCGGATAAATTTTGCGCTACTCAACATATTGTTGATAAAGATTGTTGTATAGATATTAATAATTTAAAATTAATTAAACAAGTCTCAAAATACGGGCAATTAGATGCATATAAAAACCTCAAAATCTAATCTCGATAATTAATGGTTACGCACGATTGAATTTGACTCGCTTAGTGAGAGCGCCCACCAAAGTGACGTAGCATCCGACGTGGCACGTAATCTGGCAAGTAAAATGCATCTAGCAAGTTACGTCGAATTGAACAAACGACAATAAGTGTGTCAGCGCACACTGAAGTAGCGCTGTCAGAAACATTTGTTATTGTAGCACTATAGTTTTTCAAAAATAGAACTGGTTCCACTTTTTGCCACGTGCTATTAACACGTTACTCGAATTTAACAAAAATGAAGGACGATTCGGACTTTAATATACGTTTTGTATCACTGATTGACGCTTTTCTAACTAGCACATTAAAGGTTTATTTTTTCATTCTATAAAATGCTTGAAATATTTCCGGATACATATTCAATTCCTTGAAAACACTAAACCCACTGTTCCTTTGTCTCTTTTTGTAAAAGGGGTGTATCCAATATCGACGCTTTGGATAATTTTGGTTCATAATGATTAGGTTTACAACTGCTAACTTCATCCTCTGAGGACGACATGTTTACGCCACTGCCACATCACTTATATGTGCGCTTCCTGAGAAATCATGCAACGCTATTGCCATATCATTGCCATGTATGTGCAACGTCATAAGCTACGTCACTTTGGTGGACGCTCTCCCTTAGATAATTTCACGTCACGCTTGGTCAGTCACATCCGTAGGGGGTTATATAAACTTTTGTACTCTTTTATTAGTTTTGTTTTAATCATTTGTTGATGATGCTAACATTATTAACGAAACGCGCGTCCTGTGTTAAAATACATTTTTTTGGTGTATTGTGGTAAATTAGTGTTTTATTTTGCTGTTCTAACACCAAAGTTAAGGTTCCAACCCCCCCAACTCTAATCATGTATACTTACGTACTATTGCACAAAATGTTCGCTGCCTTGTTGGATATCTCCGTTGTTGTTAAAGATAAATATTTTCACAAACGATAGGCTAAAGTCTTCATGCAAAAATAAAAGGGGTGCTAAATAAATATATTTTTCTATTTGCGTCAAATACATTTATGTAAATAGAAGTTCACTGATATGATAAAATATCCTATCTACAGAAAACTAGACAGAACAGTATATAATATCAAATGTATTTTAGATTATACAGGGTGGCCCATCGAAAACGTTCCGCAAGGCATAACGGCCAGGGTATTTTTTTTCAAAAAAACACGTCAATTTTGTTTGTGAGGGGGACAACTTTTGCCCCAAAAATGATTGCAAAATCTTCAACCCTCTAAGCGGGGGTGTCATCCCCCACTTTTTTCAAATGGAAAGGGGGGTCAAGTGACGCCGCAATGAAAAGAGCTTTCTATTCTCTATATTTCCCCGCTTCGTTTTTGAAAATCGGTCGAGTCATTTAGAAAATATGAAGGATTGAAATTTTAAAAGTTTATTTAAACATTTATCAGAGTAAATTATAAAGATAAATTCCTTCGACCAATTTGCTGTTTTTTCTTATTATTTTTAGATGTTTACGCATTTTTTCACTTGCCACAAGGTTGATGATCAGGTGCGGTAGTTGCTAGATAGCTGTTCTGTGACTTGTGAGACACTACGCGATGCGCGTAAGGATAAAAAAAAACAAAGTTGAAACTGTTCTCTTATCAAACGATGTTATTCTTTCTAGAATTGTTGAAATGTCGTCAAATGTTTTACAAGTTGTTGAACAATTAATAAAATGTTAATAAAAGTAATTGCTTCACCGTTTCCATCCAGCATTCAATTGGATGAAAGCACCGATGTGTCACAATGTAGCCAACTCTTGGTATTTGTCTTTTACATACAACAAGACATACGTAGTATTAAAGAAGAGTTTCTTTTTTGCAATTAACTTTTGGAGACTACAAAGGCTTCAGATGTTTTTGAAATGGCAAAAAGGTTTATCAACGAACAAAATATAGACAGGAAGACTAAACATGGTAGTATCTACACCGATGGAGCTTCCACAATGCTTGGTAATACGTCTGGTTTTGCGGCTTTGGTCAAGAAAGAAGTCCCTCATGTCATAATAACTCATTGTCTCTTACGTTGACATGCATTAGCTTCAAGGACTTTACTTACATTTCTGAAGGAAGTTATGTCTACATGTGGCAAAATAATTAACTTCATCGGAACAAGAGCCTTAAAAACCGCCGCCTGTTTAAAAGACTTTGTCAAGAAATTGGGTCAGAACATGAAGTGCTGCTTTACTACACAGAAGTTCGTTGACTGTCAAGGGGACAGGTCTTAAAGCGATTGGTTGAGTTGAGGACAGAAGTGTTATTTTTTTCTAAAAGATAAACGAAATTCACTGTCTGAATATCTTGAGAGCGAAGATTTTGTACAGGGGCTAGCTTATTTGGCAGATATATTTACTCAATTGAATGAGATTAATTTGTCTCTTCAGGGCTCTGCAGTGACCATCCTGGATGCATCTAAACGGCTGAAAGGTTTCATATGTAAACTGCCACTTTGGAAAAGGAGGGTGGAATCTGGTAACTTTGCAAATTTTCCGATGTTTGAAGAGTTAATAGTCTAAGGTGACGGCAACACGATATCAAGAATGCTACAGAAAGAGGTCTCTAAGCATTTGGATACATTGCAAACTTCTTTTGAAGGCTACTTTAACTTAGAATCGCTTGAACATGAAACGTGGGGGTGCGGGGTCCATTTATAATGGACACAGATAATATCCGCGATAAAGATCTCATTAAAGATGACTTAATTGAATGAGATCAAAAGAAGTTTTATAATCAAGAAAAAAACTAGCCGCAAACTTGAAATTTGAAATGTCATATTCACATTTTCTTGAAATGCACAGTAATTATTGGGACTTAGAGCTGCTTAAAACTTGTAAAATGCATGCATAACTGAATAGTCGCAGAGCTTAAAGCAACCTGTTTAATAGCCTCAATAATTGTTAGTCGTTAAGAAAGATAAATCAGTGAAGGTCTATAAAACGTGACCATCCAGAAAAAAGAAAAGCAGAAAAGTACTTTGCCAGAATGGCCCTGGTAGCCTAGGCAATGCAACTCTCTCCTGAAAAGAAGAGTTTGAGAAGAAAGAAGAAGAAGAACAATAAGAATGTTGAATTTCATGAAAAAGATCTTGGCGAGTTTTGGGCTTCTTTAAGTCAAGCTTATACTATTCTTGTCAAGCGAGCTATGTCCGTTCTGA
The DNA here is from genome assembly GCF_002938485.1 of Sitophilus oryzae. NCBI lineage: Eukaryota > Metazoa > Arthropoda > Insecta > Coleoptera > Curculionidae > Sitophilus > Sitophilus oryzae. Next base: position 120,704 of record NW_022146357.1, on the reverse strand, counting down.
TACCATTTGCTACTATGTACCTTTGCCCCCGAGACATGGCTCTCGATTTTGGTCCCAATAACAGCGTTTTCAGATGGAGCGGAGCGTCCGCGACGGAGCGTCCGCAACTTCGAGCAAGTACCATGAGTTTATATGAACAATTTCACATGGAGCGTATGCTCCGTCGGACGGAGTTCGTCCGACGGCTATCTTGAAAAAACACGACAAACGGTCAGCATCCTTCTCACTAATTTACTAGTGTACGTGTAATAAATCTACTAATAAACGTTTTCTTTTTATGTAAATAGGGCATTTTTTATTTTCCTCTATTATTTCTGATAGGGGTCCGCGGAATTGTACAAATTGCGAAAGTGGTGACTGCAAAAAGTTTAAGAAACTCTGTACTAGAAGAATTAATATATACAGGGTGGTCCGAACTGCATTCCGGAAACTTCGGCAACATATTCTGCAGATAAAAATAAGTAAAAATGTTCTTATAAATGTATGTCCTAAAATGCTTAGTTTCGGAGATACAGGGTGTAGAATTTTCATTTTTATTTCTATTTTTTCCAAATAATTTCCGAAGTAACGTCAATATTTGGATGAAAGTTGGTATCTGGGAGTTTTTTGACATGAGAAATTTGATTTCGATGTCAATATGGCTCCTACTTGTAGAGGGCGCCACCTATGTATTTTTTAACTGATTTGAAGAGTAATAACTTTTCGTCCGTACCTGTATAATACTAGCTGGTTAAAAGATATATATTTACGACGTTTTTTACGTAAAAAAGGTCTCTTGGTAAAAATCGCTACGAGCAATGGTACTCGAGATATTTGGAATCGAAATTATCAATACCTGTCATCATTGACATAAATTAAACATGTTGACTAATATTAGTTATTAGACTAAAATCATAAATTTGCAATGTTTTTGTGCCAAAAGTTCAACATAAACTGTTTTATCATGATTTTTTCGAAGAAAAATTTATGATTAGTTTAAAAAAATAAAAAGTTCCCAAATTTCTCATTTCAGTCAAATAACTATCTTACTCAACATGTTTATTTTTAGTCAATAATGACATGTATTGACTATTTCCATTGTAAATATCTTGAGAACGGTTGCTCGTAGCGATTTTTGCCAAGAGATATTTTTTACGTAGAAAATCACGGAAATGTATATTTTTTCACTCGGTAGTTTTATACAGGTACGGACAAAAAGTTATTACTCTTCAAAACAGTTAAAACGCATGTAGGTGGCGCCCCCTACAAATAGGAGTCATTTTGACGTTAAAATCAAATTTCTCATATCAAAAAACTCCCAGACACCAATTTTCATCCAAATATTGACATTACTTCAGAAATTATTTGGAAAAAATCGAAATAAAAATGAAATTTCTACACCCTGTATCTCCGAAACTAAGCATTTTAGGACATACATTTATATGAACTTTTTTACTTATTTTTATCAGTAAAATATGCTGCCGAAGTTTCCGGAATACAATTCGGACCACCCTGTATACGACAACTTATACGCAGCTCGGGATCTCTACTACCAGAAATCAACAGAAGAATTAAGTTAGCATGAAAGAAACTCAATCATATTCAAATCTAGAATGTCACTTTATCTAAAGAAGAAAATATTTAAGAAATGTGTACTACTAGTCATGACCCTATGCATGGGGAACCTGGACACTTTAAAAGGACATTATAAGATAACTGCAAGTCACACAACGCTCAATGGAACGAAATACCGTAAAAGAATAGAGTGGATACAACAAAAGACCCAAGTAATGGATGTCATTAAGTGGCGATGGACACGACACCTGACAACAGATGGACCACAAAAATTACAGCATGGTACCCACGAGGAATTAAGAGACCTAACCAAACCTTGAAAGATCAAACTTGAGATGGGCCCATGACATTAAGAAATTAGCAGAGATAACTTGGGCCCGCATAGCTAACAGTAGATGACAATGGGCCCAACTATAAAGAGAGTATATAAATATGCGAGGGAAGCTAGACCATAATTGGCAATGGATGAATAAGCTGAAAATGATGATGATGATGATGATGATAATGATGATCATAATGATGATGTTGATACAGGAGAAATTGAAAATATGGATTTTCGAGTCGAATCTCGATTATTCCGCAACATATAGCTAAAAACTGATACTTCAATATTTTTTTTATATATGTAGATTCCGTTGGCAGTCAGCACCCATTTTTTCTTATTAAATCCGGAGATACCTCCGTCCCGAGAGGGTTAAAGAATTAATGCTGACGATTGCTCTTCTATTTTGTAAATTTAATTTCTCATCTTTGATTTTTAAAATAGATCATAGAGACAATAGAGACAGTTCTTTAATACTAATTCTATACGTAACTGTGGAATATCAAGATACAAATAGCTAAGTAAACCTTATATACGAATAAGAAATAAAATAAAATCGGTAATACGTAGAACGTTCTTATTATAATACGATCCCCTTCGTAATACTAATATATTCCAATAAAACCTCATATACGACCCTAATAACCCAAAAATACATTCTTAATGGGTCTCAAATAGCCTGGAAAGGCTTTTTCGGGCCATATAAAATAATTTTAGTCGTACTTTGTGTTGCTTTATAAGGTGGAAAGTAATAAAATAAATAAGGATTTGAAAAGAAGAAATAGAACTCTTCATTTTTTTTCTTTTGATTTTCATTCTATTTAGTTCTTAAAATATTGAAATATTATTTTAAAAATTCCAATAATATTTTTTTAGTCTGAAGTTTCCAATAATTATAACTCCATAAAAATATTCCTTTTTAAATAAATAAAAATCGATTATTTGATTCAATATAAAATACTTTTATCAAAAATAATACAATAATAGGACGTATATCCAGTCATATGAAGCGTTTAAAGTGATATTTTATCCACTAGTGGGATAAAATAGCTTTAGCCCATCAGTGGAATAATAAAATTAATAATACGAAATGTTTATTTTATCTATTGACATTTTTGTTAATATAAAATCCGTTCTTTGATTTATCATCATCTTGCATATTTCTATGAGTTTTAAAAAACCTTTGCAAATTCTTATTAAAAAGCTCCCTTCGATGATTTTACTTTTGAACCTTTTAAAGCTTTTTGTTTGTATCACTAAATAATAAACAGTCTCTTTACACTAAGGTGCACTCTTCGAAGCAGGTCAGTGTCGCATTTCATTCAACTTTGTCGCATTTTCGGTTTATTTTGAGTTGTCTTGACCCAATTCGGTTTGTCTCTCTACGTTTATATATGTTGGAGGCAGATGCCGAAAATTAGACATATGTATATTATAATTAAATATACCTACCTATATCTACAAAGTTACGCGGAAGAGTTTTGATGGTATTATTTTAATCCTGAG
>NW_022146357.1:112500-116591 GCF_002938485.1 Sitophilus oryzae | reverse complement strand
ATTAGCGCTTTGAAATCACGAAATCATGCATATTCAATAAATTATGAATAATTTGTCTTAAAGCGGTGGCTTGTGGGAACTCCCATTCAGTGTTAACTGGTTTATTGTAATTGATAGTTACTCACTGATCTGATAAATATTCTTAAATTATGATTCATTCTTTTCTTCTACTTTAGTGTCGTAGTTTAACAGTTTCAGTAAAGATTTTTGTGGTTGCCGTATCGTAGATATTTCTCTACTAAGATCGTTAAAGATGTTATTAATGTTTGCTATAAAAATGGCTTCTTTAAATTTACGCTTTCTCCAAAGAGGTTTATTGTGGACAACCCAAGCTTTCGACCACTTTATATTGTGCTGTTTGGACCAAACATGGTCCGCAATACGTGGCTTTATTGTTTCACCTTTTTGTACATGTTTTTTGTGCTCGCTAAGTCGTACATTTAGGACGTTTAGTCTCTTCAATATACGATTGATTGTATTCAAAAGGTACTTGGTAGATGCACTCTTTCTCTTGTTTTAATGATTCCGGCCTTGTTTTTGTTAAAACGCTTCTTAATATGCCCATTCAATTCGCCGACAGTTCTAGGACTGTGCGATCTAAACTGACGATCTAAACTTAGTCAGGCCACATACAATGTAGTTACGTCGAACGATGTGATCCTCAGTTTTGGGACTGTCAGTTTTTGAATACCTATATATATATATATAATTCAATAATGTTTCTACCTGAAGGTGTAAGGTATACTAAATTAAATAAATTCACTTAATTGCTACACTATACACAAATTGTTTGGTTTGGTTGGGCTTCTATTAATGTTAGTCCTCTATTCTGCACTATCTTCTCTATTGTATCATTCCATGTTTTACTCGGTCTTCCCCTTGGTCTCTTTCCCTGCATTTTAGCTTCCCACACGCCTTTTACTGGTATGTCGTTCATTCTAATCAAATCTCCATACCACCTAAGCTGACATTGCTCAATTTTATTCAGAATCGAATCTACTTTTAGTTTCTCTCTTATAAAGCTATTCCTTAGTCTATCTTTCCTTGTTACCCAAGTACTCTTCGTAGATATAACATCTCCATTCTTTGGATCTAACTCTTCAATCTTTTTAGTTAATACCCAACTTTCACAGCCAAAAATCAACGTCGGTATGAATACTGTCTTGTATACACTCATCTTCAATGCTCTCGAAATTTCTTTTTATTTAAGAAACTGTTCTTAATGGACGTGTTGCCAATTCTTTCGATGATTTCCGTCCCTTCATCTCCTGTGTTGCTGATGTTCACTCCCAAATATTTGTATGAATCGAGTTGTTCCAAATTGATGTCATTTATCTCTATATTCATATTTACTTCTGTTTTACTTAAAAGCATAACTTTTGTTTTAATCTCATTGATTTTTAGATTTCTCTCTCCTAGAGCTTCAGCCAGATTTTAAATTTCTTTTCAGTTCTTTTTCGCTGTTAGCTAAAATTGCCAAGTTATTTGCAAATGCACTTTTGAACTGAAGGAATGTGCTTTCACCACACACACACAAACATGTCGTCGGTTTTAATCGAATGATCTTCAAGTAAAAATGTTTTTAAATACAAAAAATACTCTTCTCGTGCTTTTGTTATTGCAAGAGCCAATTAAACAGACAAAAAGGCGTTTTTGAGTGAAAGATTGGTTGTTGCAACGTGATACAATTATCCCATATGAAGTGCGAAAATTAAAAACTAGTGCAAAATAGATGTCCTTAAAAACTACCTTAGAATGGATGACACACGTTTTAATGAAATTTTAAATATGGTTAAGCCCTTAATATCAAAGAAAAATACAAAAAACATTCACCTGAAAGCTTTGATTTTCGCGCTTTTTAAGTTCCTTTCGAAAGCACTTTACAAATTGTTTATTTTTTTCTCTAAATAATCAATAGTAGCAATTTTTATAAGCTTTAGTTTTTTCCTGTCTTTAGTTATTTCCTTGTAAAACTTAACTTTTAATTTTCCACAGACAGCACAATTAGGCCTATACAAATCAATAAAATCGGTTAAAAAAGTCGTATTATTACTTAAATCGCTCATCTTGAGAGTACAAATCTTCCAACTTGTCAAAAGATGGTAACGTACGCTTAGAACTGTCGATTTTTGCCACACACTTCAGTCGGTCGTGAGATTTAAGTAATCTACAGATTCAGACCTGTCGACAGCCTGTATGTGTATGGAGAAATTTTAACTGACGATATACAAATCGACAGTTCTGGACTGCCGGCGAACTGTATGTGGATGGGCACCTTTAAAGTCGATTCAGATTTGAAGACAGTTTAGTGTTGTATTATTTTCCATCACATCGGAGATGGGAAACAGCTCAGACAAAAAATGTGCAACAAGAGGCACGCCACAAAAGGAGGAGTATTATCACCTCTGCTGTGGCTGATTGTAATGAACCCGATCCTGACCTCTCTGACAACGAAGGGAATTAGGATAAAGGCATATGCAGACGACGTGGAGCATTGATCGTTGGCAAAGACTTGCAGATCAGTGACATCATGGAATTTGCTCTGAAGAAGTTAACGGAATGGACAAAAAGGAATGGTTTGGGCATCAACCCAGACAAAACCGAACTCATTCTGTTTACAAGAAAATACAAGATACCCAAGTTCACGCTACCAAAGCTGGAAGGGAAGACACTTGTACTTGCTAAGGAGACAAAATATTTAGGAATCATTCTGAACTCGAAGCTTTCCTGGAAAGGAACACGGAGGAAAGGATGATAAAGGGAATAAATGCATTCTATGCATGTAAAAAAACTATTTGGAAAGAGATGGGGTCTGCAACCGTACATTATACACTGGATGTACACTGCTATAGATAGATCAATCATCACTATGGAGACACTAGTATGGTGGAAAGCGGTACTTAAAAGAGACTAATAGACAAAGCCTCGCAGAAGTACAGCGATTAGCAGCTCTAGGTACAACTGGAGCAAGGAACAACACAGCGCAAGCTGCGCTAGAAGCAATTCTGGACTTGCAATCAATCGACTGGCTCGTGAAGGATCTGGCCGCTAAGGGTGCCCTAAGATTAAGGGAATCCAATCTGTGGAACCAGACCAACTACGGTCACTCGAGGATATTGCCAGTGATAGGGAAAATCATGGTGAACACGAGTCCACATTTGCTAGACCAGAAAACGGACTATATGCTCACCAAACATGATTTTGGAGAAAAGATAAGGATTCGCATCCCGACAAGAGAAGAATGGGAAAGCAACCGAGTAATGAACACTCAAGAGATAGCAGTCTACACAGATGCTTCCGCAAATTCAGGGGGCACAGGTATAGGCATCTTCTCAGAGAAACTAAATATCTGACGATCTTTGAGGCTATCGGATGGCTGTAATGTTCTACAAGCAGAGGTTTACGCCATAAAGGAAGCGGCTAGATGTATACGAGAGAAAATTGCTGGTAGACGAATAGGGGATATAGTGATATACTCTGACAGCTTGGCCGCTTTAAGTAGCATCACCACGCAATCAGTGAGATCGAAAACTGTGATGGAATGTCGAGAAGCACTGCCCTGGCTGCGTCGGGGCGCGGCTACTCTGTGCTGGGTGCCAGGCCACAGCAATGTGTTGGGCAATCAGGAAGCAGACAGACTCGCCGAAGACGGGGCCAGGGGAGAGGCCGTGGCAGATGACCCACCACTTGTGACGATCAACACACTGAAGGAGGCTATAGGAACTGTCATCAAAGCCAAGCAGCAAGAGACGTGGCAACACCGTGAGGACTGCTCGAAGACTATGGCCAGTGGTAGATAGCAAAAAAACAAAACAACTATTAGAGCACAAAAAGGACCTAGTACGCATAATTGTAGGTGTCGTCACTGGAAACTGTCCCACGGGGGTAAACCTCGTATGATGGAAAGTTTCCGACGACGACTACTGCAGAGAATGCGGAGAGGAAGAAAAAACCATAGAGCACCTGCTGTGCCACTGTCCGGCACTGGAATACCGACGCTTTAAAACTTTAGGGCAAGGTTTTTTGGAGGGACTAGAGGAAGCAGCAGAAGCCAACATCAGCGACATCGGGAACATTGCAAAGAGCTGGAA
>NW_022146357.1:69729-112492 GCF_002938485.1 Sitophilus oryzae | reverse complement strand
GCAGAAGCCAACATCAGCGACATCGGGAACTTTGCAAAGAGCTGGAAGTGCTTTAACGCAAAGAAAGAATGAGAGGAAGGTTTGGTAAAACAATACAGGGGTATCGCAATGGGCCCAAGGCCTCCGAGTGAGGGATCAAATATGATCCCAAACCCCAGCAACCTAACCTAACCTAACCTAGGATGGCTAGAAGTTTCCGTCTACTGTTTGTGATTGCTACGTGAATTTTCTTCTGTTTGTAATCTATTATAGAATTATGGGTATTTACAGGGTACTCAATAAATTAGATAATTTTTAACTATCTATCTACGTTTTTCATCTAGCAATATATTTGACTTACTCTTAGAACAAAATAAAAACACTAAATCAGCACAATACACCAAAACACTTTTACTTTTACACTGGACGCGCGTTTCGCTAACCATGTTAGCATCATCAGCAGATGATTAAAACTCAAAAGTTTTAACTCAGTTTTAATCTTAAACTGCGTTTGACTAAAAACGCAACGAGGAATTTTTAGTCCGCTCACGAAAAAAATGCTTACCACGTTAATACTCAACACGACAGTAGGCCCAGCGACAGGTGAGTCCCTATATCTCGACATTGCCGACGTTATATGTCGTAAACAGTAAAACGCAAAAAAATTACATATCAATTTGGTAGGTTTTTTACGCTCTTAAATTTTAAAAACTTTGCGACAGTAAAATAAATGGTTTCACCCGGAAAATGAAAAAAAAATGCGTTTGACTGACTTTGTCTCCGTAGGTTTTAGAGGTTTCTTACTTACTAGAGATGAAAATGTGGAGAATTAGTTTCTCTTCATTTTTTGTTTCAAAAAATTTACTGCGGGACCTACGCACGGTTCAGACAGAAAATTGAATCCAACATTTTTTGAGTTTCTCAAAAACGATAGGGTGGGGGATACAAATTTTCGAATTTAAGCTTTTCCGGTGGACCACTTACGACTGGGAAAGTAAGAGAGCGGGGGTAATTTTATGTGAATTTAGGCCTTTTTGATGCCAGATTGACTGTAATGAAACCGTGTGTACTGTAATGAAACCGTAGAAGATTGTATTGGCTGGTTTTGTTCGCTAAATATTTTCTGAGTTATTCTTTATCCGTTCTTTATTCTTCTTTCTATATAATATGGCTTAGAAAGTACACATCAGACTATATATTTACTTATCGCATATGTGTGTCTTTTAACACTAACCATTGGCCCATTTCTTAAAATATCGAACATTAATCTGTATTTCATCCTCTATGTCTTGCTTTAAACACTAAACTTTGGTTAATTCTTAACACTTCAAAAATAAAACAAATAAACCTAGGAATAGTATAATTTTTTTATGTTGGTGTAAGAACCAAATAAACAAATAACATTATTATTTCATTTCTAATTCAAATATCATGAGATAAAAAACCAACTGGCAGAGCACAACTAGAAGAAAATTCCTTAGCGAAAAAACGCCAACAAAAATAACTTTAAGGTCGTCTATAACATCAAATAAACTTTCTCGGCTAAGTTTGCCGTAAATTTCGGACATGCCGAGCGAAAATTCTATCAATGTATCAAAAATATGAAAATCAAAAGAAATATCCATTTAATAGCAGTCCGCCAGAGGGCGCTAAATCAAACTTCTGATCCCGAAATTGCCGAGTTACGAGTGGATATTTTCGGTGCCGCACCTGCTCTTTGAAGTCTCTTCTCCATTTGCCTGATATATTAGCGAATGCAACTTCATGAATATAAAAGGCTGCCAATGATCGAAGACGTCCCTCATCAATTTATGTTGTCGCTGTTCGACTTATAAAACGACTAGAAGATTGCGTCTACTCTTTTTAATTGCTACTTGATATTTCTTCTATTTTCCTGAATCTCCTTTTCTTATTTTTGTTTAGAATTATGACTTAAAGAACACTTAACAAATTAAATTTTGAATATCCATCTATCTACGTTTTTCACCCACCAATAATCCTTGACGTATTCTTGACTTAATTATCATGGCCGAGGATTTCCTTGTTTACTTATTTTGAGGTCTGTACGCTACTACAATTACCTGAGAAATTATCTGCATCAGCAAGTTTTGTTGCATATTTTCAGAATTTTCCTTTATCTGTTTTTCTTATTATTTGGTCTCTAGAATATGACTTCCAAGGTACACACCAGACCAGGGGCGCCGACTTTTATGAAATCTCGTGGGTGCTCATCAAATATGAGTAAATGTAACACATTTCCAGATTGTTACATTGGTGGTATTTATTACACTTTTTTACATAAGTAACATACATAACAAAATTAGGGCAATACCATATCAATTTGTCATTTTTTCAATTTTATTGAGTAAAATTTGAGTTATACAGAAATAAAAATTTCTAGAGCAGATACCAATTTGTGGAAATATTAATTCTACCCAATACAATCGTGTAAGGGTAGGCAATAAAATAGACAGAGACTGTATTCTGTGACTGTATCTTATAAAGAGATACAAAATAAACGAAGCTAAAAGTTGCTGAAAAGAGTTACAAGTGGAGGGATATTCAAGATTGGGAGGAGGGTGGAGGACAGGTTAAAAACTAAGTGAAATTGTTTAATAATGATGAGAACTGTCTATAACCAAAGAATATTATAGTTTTAAGAACTCTCGTGTGGAAGCTTTAGTGATTTGTCATACGGTGGCGCTTTTGAACATAATCGAAGCCTGAAAATGCTAATATTTTAAATTTTGAGGACTACGCGCGGCGATATTTCGTACGGTGTTGCCAAACATATTTTATTTCTCGATATTTAAAGAAATATGTATTGATTATATATTTCGTATATTCGATAGTACATGAGGCATCCTAAGGCTATGAAAAAAAAACGTAGCTATGAAAATAAAATTTTAGATTTTAATTTTTTTGTACCTTCTAATAAAAATTACTTCTATTCCAATAAAAAATTAACTAGTATGATTATGTGTTATCTGTGCTAGTATTAGGAAACTGGAGTAAATACGGAGAATATTAATTCGTTCTCTAAGATGAGCACTACTAACTAACTTTTTAAAATTCGACCCATAAGAGGGTGTAATTAGATAAAGGGATGTAATTATACAAAAAAAATCTGTACCTACTAGGAGTATGAACTTTTGCACAGATGTGGCGCATTTGAACATTGATAAACGATTTTTGGAAATGTATAGCCTAAGTGTAGTGAAACTGGGGGGTGAAATTTTGTACAAAAAGTGTTAGTTCTAGGAGTATGAAATTTTGTACAGAGTTTCCTTAAGTGACGAAAGTGAGTACCTAGAAGCTAATTTTTGACATTCATCCCTTAGAAATAAGGGATGAAAATTTGTACAAAAGGTTAAAATCGGTTTTAGAAGTATGAATTTTGCAGACGTTCCTTATGTAACGTAACCAAACCAAATCCGTTCTAGGACTGGGAGTATGAAATTCTGTTCAGAGGTCCCTTAAATGATGAAAGTGAGTACCTAGAAGCGAATTTTAGGCATGCATCCCCTAAAAAATAAGGGATGAAAATTTGTACAAAAATTTGTTAAAATCGGTTTTAGAAGTATGAATTTTGCAGACGTTCCTTATGTAACGTAATTTAGCACTAAGAAGCAATTTTTGGGTAAAACTAGGGGTGAAAATTTGTATAATTTTTTATGTAAAACCCGTTCTAGGACTAGGAGTATGAAATTCTGTTCAGAGGTCCCTTAAATGATGAAAGTGAGTACCTAGAAGCGAATTTTAGGCATGCATCCCCTAATAAATAAGGGATGAAAATTTGTACAAAAATTTGTTAAAATCGGTTTTAGAAGTATGAATTTTGCAGACGTTCCTTATGTAACGTAATTTAGCAATAAGAAGCAATTTTTGGAAATTCGCCCTCTAAGGGTGTGAAATGAGGGGTTGAAAGTTCTGGAACAATAAATTCTGTTCAAGGAATATGAGAATTTGCACAGAGGTTCCTTATGTAGCGTAATTGAATAATTAGAGTGATTTTTGGAATTCATTCCTTAAGGGGGTAAAACTAGGGGTGAAAATTTGTATAATTTTTTATGTAAAACCCGTTCTAGGACTAGGAGTATGAAATTCTGTTCAGAGGTCCCTTAAATGATGAAAGCGAGTACCTAGAAGCGAATTTTAGGCATGCATCCCCTAATAAATAAGGGATGAAAATTTGTACAAAAATTTGTTAAAATCGGTTTTAGAAGTATGAATTTTGCAGACGTTCCTTATGTAACGTAATTTAGCAATAAGAAGCAATTTTTGGAAATTCGCCCTCTAAGGGTGTGAAATGAAGGGTTGAACGTTCTGGAACAATAAATTCTGTTCAAGGAATATGATGATGATTATATATGATGATTTGCACAGAGGTTTATTATGTAGCGTAATTGAATAATTAGAGCGATTTTTGGAATTCATTCCTGAAGGGGGTAAAACTAAGGGTAAAAATTTGTATAATTTTTATGTAAAATCCGTTCTAGGACTAGGAGGATGCAATTCTGTTCAGAGGTCCCTTAAATGATGAAAGTAAGTACCTAGAAGCGAATTTTAGGCATGCATCCCCTAAAAAATAAGGGATGAAAATTTGTACAAAAATTTGTTAAAATCGGTTGTAGAAGTATGAATTTTGCAGACGTTCCTTATGTAACGTAATTTAGCAATAAGAAGCAATTTTTGGAAATTCGCCCTCTAAGGGTGTGAAATGAGGGGTTGAAAGTTCTGGAACAATAAATTCTGTTCAAGGAATATGAGAATTTGCACAGAGGTTCCTTATGTAGCGTAATTGAATAATTAGAGTGATTTTTGGAATTCATTCCTTAAGGGGGTAAAACTAGGGGTGAAAATTTGTATAATTTTTTATGTAAAACCCGTTCTAGGACTAGGAGTATGAAATTCTGTTCAGAGGTCCCTTAAATGATGAAAGCGAGTACCTAGAAGCGAATTTTAGGCATGCATCCCCTAATAAATAAGGGATGAAAATTTGTACACAAAAATTTGTTAAAATCGGTTTTAGAAGTATGAATTTTGCAGACGTTCCTTATGTAACGTAATTTAGCAATAAGAAGCAATTTTGGAAATTCGCCCTCTAAGGGTGTGAAATGAAGGGTTGAACGTTCTGGAACAATAAATTCTGTTCAAGGAATATGATGATGATTATATATGATGATTTGCACAGAGGTTTATTATGTAGCGTAATTGAATAATTAGAGCGATTTTGGAATTCATTCCTTAAGGGATAAAACTAAGGGTAAAAATTTGTATAATTTTTATGTAAAATCCGTTCTAGGACTAGGAGTATGCAATTTTGTACAGAGGTCCCTTAAGTGATGAAAGTGTGTACCCAGAAGAAAATTTTGGACATGCACCCCCTAAAAAATAAGCACTCCCTATAAAACAATTAAAATAAAAAATTTGTCTAAAAAATAAAAAAAAAAGTTGGGGTGGGCCACTCTTATCACTTAGGGGTATAAAAAATAGATAACAACCTAGGAATAGGTTGTGACCAAACCAAACCAAACCAGACCTACTGAATATATATATAAAATTTTATCAAAATCGGTCTAGCCGTTTCGGAGATGGTAACAAAAAATTAAAAAAAAAAACAACCCCTATTAAAATATAGGGGATGATGGTGGAACGGTGAAAATTTAGGGTTATTTGTATTTATTAATGCCAACTAAAAAAATAAAAACATTTTTTCTTTTCAAAAAATAAGAAATGAGGGTGGGCTACCCTTACCACATAAGGGTATAAAAAATAGATAACAACCTATTCTTAGACGTACTGAATATACATATAAAATTTTATCAAAATCGGTCAAAGCCGTTTCACGGATGGTAACAAAAATTAAAAACAACCCCTATTAAAAAATAGGGGGATGATGGTAGAACGGTGAAAATTTTGGGTTCTTTGTATTTTTAATGCAAAATAAAAAAATAAAATATATATTTTTTCAAAATATAAAAAATGGGAATGGGCTACCCTTATCACTTAAGGGTATAAAAAATAGATAAACTATTTTCAGACCTACTCAATATACATAATAAAATTTTATCAAAATCGGCAAAACCGTTTCGGAAATGGTAACAAGAAACTTTAAAAACAACCCCTATTAAAAATAGGGGATGATGGTAGAACGGTGAAAATTTAGAGTTGTTTGTATTTTTTAAGGCCAAAATAAAAAAAATATTTTTTTTCAAAATAAAAAATGAGGGTAGGCTACCCTCTCGGCTACCCCTTATCACTTAAGGGTATAAGAATAGATAACAACCTATTCTTAGACGTACTGAATATACATACATATAAAATTTTATCAAAATCGGTCAATCGGAGATGGTAACAAAAAACTTAAAAAAAAAACCTCTATTAAAAAATAGGGGATGATGGTAGAACGGTGAAAATTTAGGGTTGTTTGTATTTTTTAATGCCAAATAAAAAAAAATAAAATAATTTTTTATTCAAAAAATAAAAAAATGAGGGTGAGCTACCCTTATCACTTAAGGGTATAAAAAATATATAACAACCTATTTTCAGACCTACTCAATATACTTATAAAATTTCATCAAAATCGGCCAAGCCGTTTCGGAGATGGTATCAAAAAAACAACCCCTATTAGAAAATAGGGGATGATGGTAGAACGGTGAAAATTTAGAGTTGTTTGTATTTTTTTAAGGCCAAATAAAAAAATATTTTTTTTCCAAAAATAAAAAAATGAGGGTGGGCTACCCTTATCACTTAAGGGTATAAGAATAGATAACAACCTATTCTTAGACGTACTGAATATACATATAAAATTTTATCAAAATCGGTTAAGCCGTTTCGGAGATGGTAACAAAAAATCTTAAAAAACAACCCCTGTTAAAAAATAGGGGATGATGGTAGAACGGTGAAAATTTAGGGTTGTTTGTATTTTTAATGCCAAATAAAAAAAATTAAAATATTTTTTTTTCAAAAAATAAAAAAATGGGGGTGGGCTACCCTTACCACTTAAGGGTATAAAAAATAGACAACAAACTATTTTCAGACCTACTCCATATACATAATAGAATGTCATCAAAATCGGCCAAGCCGTTTGGGAGATGGTATCAAAAAAAACAACCCCTATTAGAAAATAGGGGATGATGGTAGAACGGTGAAAATTTAGAGTTGTTTGTATTTTTAAGGCCAAATAAAAAAAATTATTTTTTTTTCCAAAAATAAAAAATGAGGGTGGGCTACCCTCTCGGCTACCCTTATCACTTAAGGGTATAAGAATAGATAACAACCTATTCTTAGACGTACTGAATATACAAATAAAATTTTATCAAAATCGGTTAAGCCGTTTCGGAGATGGTAACAAAAAATTAGAAAAAAACATCCCCTATTAAAAAATAGGGGATGATGGTAGAACGGTGAAAATTTAGGGTTGTTTGTATTTTTTAATGACAAATAAAAAAAATTAAAATATTTTTTTTTCCAAAAAATAAAAAAAATTGGGGGTGGGCTACCCTTATCACTTAAGGGTATAAAACAGATAACAACGTATTCTCAGACCTACTGAATATACATATAAAATTTCATCAAAATCGATCAAGCCGTTTCGGAGATGGTAACTAAAAATTAAAAAAAAACATCCCCTATTAAAAAATAGGGGATGATGGTAGAACGGTGAAAACTTAGGGTTGTTTGTATTTTTTAATGCCAAATAAAAAAAAATAAAAATATTTTTTTTTTAAATAAAAAAAAATGGGGGTGGGCTACCCTTATCACTTAAGGGTATAAAAAATATATAACAACCTGTTTTCAGACCTACTCAATATACTTATAAAATTTCATCAAAATCGGCTAAGCCGTTTCGGAGATGGCTACAAAAAAAAATAAAAAACAACCCCAATTAAAAATAGGGGATGATAGCAGAACGGTGAAAATTTAGGGTTGTTTGTATTTCTTAATGCCAAATAAAAAAAATAAAAAACATTTTTTTTTTTTCAAAAACTAAAAAAAATGAGGGTGGGTTACCCTCTCGGCTACCCTTATCAGTTAAGGGTATAAAAATAGATAACAACTTATTCTTAGACGTACTGAATATACATATAAAATTTTATCAAAATCGGTTAAGCCGTTTCGGAGATGGTAACAAAAATTAAAAAACAACCCCTATTAAAAAATAGGGATGAAAGTAGAACGGTGAAAATTTAGTGTTGTTTGTATTTTTTAATGCCAAATAAAAAAAATTAAAATATTGTTTTTTCACAAAATAAAAAAATGGGGGTGGACTACCCTTATCATTTAAGGGTATAAAAAATATATAACTACCTATTCCCAGACCTACTGAATATACATATAAAATTTCATCAAAATCAGTTAAGCCGTTTCGGAGGAGTACGGTAACCAAAACTGTAACACGGGAATTATATAAGATAATATTATATGTAAACTGGCGGAGTGCGGAGAACGGAAAGACTGATTATAGCAATAGATAAAATTTAAAACTATAATTTAAAACTATTCAAGAAAGTACACACAAAACAAGGCAACGCCGCGCGTCTATTCGTTCAATTCCGAGCAAAATAGCGAGGCTCCACGAAGTTGGGGCCTCGCTCGCCAAAGCGAGGCCCCATCGACAGGTCAGATTTTGATGCCAGACGAGACTTCTAGGGTATTAAGATATTCTTTGCTATAACTCAATAGTTTTTCAAAAAGAAAACATATATATCACTGAAAAGCAATGGCGCTTTTTATGTTTTCATGGCCAACCTTTTATTCCCATTTAAAAAAAAAACATGTTTGTGTCGTATGTCAAAAATGACAAGCTTTAGAAAAAAAACGGAGCATACAGTCTCATTAAGGATGTGATTATCTGCAACTTTTATCTGAAAACTTTTTGTGTAAAATAGATTATAATGAAATTAGGAACAATTTTTAAAATAGGCAAAATTTTTTTTTTCGAAATAATTAGTAAGCCATGAACTGTTTCAAAAATCTGAAATTCGCATGAAAATATCCTTAATGTTGTTTATAACATTGAATATTTTGGGCTCAATTTGCCATAAATTTCGGATATGATAACCGAAAATTTTATCGATGTATCAAAAATATCGAAATCAAAAGAAATATACATTTAATCGCAGTCCACCAGAGGGCACTAAATCAAACTTCTTACCCCGAAATTACGGGAATTACGAGTAAATATTTTCGGTGCCGCACCTGCTCTTCGAGATCGCGTCTCCATTTTCCTAATATATTTGCGAATGTGTCTTCATGAATAAAAGATGCTATCAATGGCTTAGACGTTCGTCATCAATTCATTTTGGCGTATCTGCGCTTCTGCATTTGCTTGAGAAACTATATAGAGACTAGAAGTTTGCGTCTAATGTTTTTGTTTGCTATGTGACTTCCTCTGTATTATCTATTGTTTTTTTTAATTCATACCTATACAACGTGGGCAATTTAATTATTATGAAGTGTATTTTGTACACTTCATATTTAAATCTTTACTCGCGTTCAATTGTAAAGCTAAATCTTCAATCGTAATATTTGCTATACATAATTATTGAATTAACTCTGAAAACTTATGTATCAAGAATTATCGTAACTACTCGGAATAAAAGAAATCTAAAATGCTTTACTGATAAATAACATGAAGTTGTACATGTAACCATGGTAACCGAAAAATATTAAAAAATGGAGTAAGGCCACTTTCAAAATAAACGGCTCATATATCATATATTCATTTTATGAAGGTCTGATCAATCTAAATATGTAGTCTATATTAAACGAATGGGATAAAAAAATGGTGTACGATTATTATATCCAGTTGATGGACAGATATATAAATAAATATAAATACGTAGAGAAGTTTAAATATCAGCGAGGTAGGGATAAAAATTAATCTTACCAACAGAATGGGTAATATTATTTGAGATTGATTATTTGAGATGTTAAAACTTAATATTTTGTTTTATTATAATCGTCAAAAATCATATATTTCTAATAAAAATAGATAAGTTATAATATTTATATGATCATCAAAATAATAGATACGCTACCGAAACACGTAGAATGTGGAATGAGGGGGGTTAATCACCGTGACCCTTTCTTGAGTTCAAGAACTAATTATATAATTTATAACTCATCATACGGATGTTATACAGATGATAAAAAAAATGTTCTTCCTCCGAGAGTATACACCCTGCCACGGTTGGGGTTTGACTTTCCGTGCTCTTCACAGTCTCGGAGCTTGTCTCCGACTGAGGTAAAGGCCGCGAGGTGAAGGCTGAAGAATCTGTCTCCATCGTCTCCTCCTCTTTAACTTGGTCTCTCCATAAATCTGATACCGGTATTGTCTGGAATCTATAATAGAGGATATATCGTTGAGGACCAGATCATGGCCCCCCTCTCTCGAGTTGATGACCGAAACACGTACAGTACATCTACTGGATCTGTGTCTATGAAAGGAATGCGGACAAAAACATTTAAATATACAGAAATATATTTCATACGTCGATGAGTACGTACCGCTAATCGCTCCGCCCACTCATTTTATTGGCTACTTGCAAATTTGTCGAATTTTTATTGATGGGACGCGTCGTCTAATTTTTTACGAAAAACATCGAGAGAATATCGTTTCCCCTCTCACTGATACCCCGTAGCTACAGAACGGACAGACGTACTATAAGTCAAATTGATGTACTCTAATTAATTTTGCCAAGCAGGAAAAGAAACAGAAAATGGAAGAATAAATTAATTTCATAAGTGAATTTCATAATTTATTAGTCTTCTTCTACTTACTTATCAGTGAAAAGTTTTTCACATTCATATCATATCCGTTATCATAAAATAAAGCTCAGAAGAGCCCAATACCAAAGAGCAAAATTTCAAATCAAATTCAAATATTCCAATTAAAATGGCAAACAAAATTGTCAAATATGGGGAGTGTTGAAATGGCGAATATGTGAAGAATATTAGTATTTCCTTAGTCTTTCTAAACAAACTTTTCAATTAATAATGGAGGCTTAAATTTGTATTCTCGTAGTAGTAACTACAACGAGAAAAAAGCTCAACTACAGCACAGCGTAATAGAAATACCATAAATTAAGTATTATCTGCTTTTTATATTAGCTTAGTTTAAGTAATATTTCAGTTATAAAAACTTTCCGGTGCCTAACGCCTTCTCCGAAAACTTTAACAAAACTTTGTACCTTCCGAAGAGAACAAAGCTTCCTCGCGAATTTTACATATTTTTCAACTAAACCATTCTCCTTCACCATCCAGGGACGAACTTAACTTAGGCAGAGACTAGGGGAAATCTCAGTATCTGATGAATTTTTAAAGTCGTTACTAAGTATGTCCTCCTTCAAACGTATAAAACTTATTACGGGGCGCATAGCCGACCGACGCGACGCGACGTTTGGGATTTTAGCCGAATTTACTATTCCCGCCAAAACGAGTAAAATTAAATATTCCACGGCGAGTATCTGACTTAGGGACACTTTTATGCGTTATTGAATTAAATTTGAAACAGGCCGCACGGTCTGGCGGCCACCGTTTGAATTTAAAACTTAAATTATCGCCTAACGAATAAAATTTCAACGATGTAGTGCAGAACCCGTTTCTGTGTTCTGGATATTACACATTACAACGCTTTATAGAGGAGTATTAAACTTTATCAACCGGTTGCATCAGGGTAGTTTTAAGCATTGTGGTGGTAAGAGCATTTGAATAAAAAATGAAGAAAGAAATTTAATACCGTATGATCGAAAAAAAACGGCGTCCGGTTGGTTTGAAAATTACGATCGATAACTCTTCTACAGATGTTTAAATAGTTTCCAATATTAAATGGATCAATATTAAAAGTACCATTAGTCCCTTCACTATGTAAATTCTCTTCGTGTTGGTCAGAGGCCGAATTTGTTGATGAAAGTAGAGGATAATCTAAAATAATAAAAAAACATTACATTAAAACCTTACATTTATACCTAAAAGTTTAAAAAATTGTGTGCATACTCTAACACACCTATCTCGTTGGTTCATAAAGAGGCTGGCGCAATTTTATCGCGGAACAGAAGTTGATGTTTATTTGGTTGCCTGGTTTAGGGTCAGGTCCAAATCAGGTGCAATAAAAAAATGTGTTTTGGAGAAAAATACAAGATTTAACAATGTTTTACATTATTAATTATAAACATTTATTACTAGGCGACAATATTATATTTAATCAATAGACAATAGACCATGATAATATTGTAATATTTTGTTAAGGTCTGAGGTAAACTAAAATGTTCAATGACAAAATCTAATGCATGAAAAGACAGGAAATATACTTACTTTCTGGGCAACTACGTGAATTGACAATAACGGATTTTTTTTAGAAGAAATATCATCTTTTTTTGGTCCTGGCTGGTACTACTACTGGTAGATGGTTGAGATTCTTAGTAAAAAAAATGTTTCTTAGTTATGTTATATTATTAATTAGGTACCGTATTTACTACCATTTCCAGGATTTTCTGTTTCTTCTTTAGTTTTTTTTCGCTCAAAAAACCTGCAGGACGCTTGCTCATTTTAGGATATAGAGGGTAGAGGTAACAAAAAACACAAACACAATAGCACTACCACAAAACAAAAACAAAAATATTAATAATGCGATGATAATTTTGCGGAATTTTAGGTTAGGTTAGGAAGGTTGTAGGTTACCAAAATTTGCGCGTTTCTATCAATGATCTCGAACTTCTGGAATAGCGTCTATAGTAAAAGTAATTAACTAATTCAATAAATACATCCTACTTGTTATATTTTATGATTAATTTATTTAAAAAAAAAACGACACAAAAATGCGCCGGTTTAAGGCTGCATCGGCTTCTAGGAGGCCGGTTGTTTCTGGCGCTGCGAAGCATAATTCGGGAAGGGGGGGTGGTTGGACCCCCCAAATCCCCCCCTTGTGTGTGCGCCGCTGTATATGGGTATTTAGTTATATATTTTGATTTACATGGGGATTGAATTCTACGCCCCCGAAATTTCAGGGTTTAATTTTTGGCGGGACTAAGCTAGGCAATTTTTTTTTGATATTTATTTAGAAGACTTACAGAGTCTACGAAAGCAGTCACATCCTTCGGTAGAGAAACATCATTGTGAACTACATGTTTATCATGATCGCTGTTTGCGGAGACGCTCCAGACGTCCCCGTCAGCGATGGAAATAGTACTGCATGCGCTATCATTTTTATACTTGTCGTTGAGCGTTGCTTTTGCCTCTTTAATTCATGTTCTAACTTTTTTGTTCTGCCCATGCTGAAAACAAGTTGGTTAAGATCGGCCTACCGTAAAACAGTAGACCTTAAAATCGACATAGGTCGATTAATGTAGCGAAAAAACGGAAAAATGTTATTATATACTTACGTCTGAGTTCCTAATTTAAGGCGACAAACTCTGAAAGTTGCTAAACTAACCGCTATCACTGCTTAAAATGCTCGTAAATACTTTAAACGACGAAGCGGAACTTCGCGCTCGGAGCACAAAAAACATAATGGCGCGTTAAGGAGAGGACTACTGACAGCAGAGACGGAACAGGACCGGCATTAAAATTTTCTTTAAACCTAGTGCTCGAGAGTAGGAGAAGCATGTACTACATTGTGAATAATTATGTAATATTGAGGACTGGACCTGAAATATAATTGTAATTAAAGATGTATCGATTAATACGTGTAATTGTTTAATTTTTTTAGTGCACACTGTCTCATCTGCCCAAATAGGACAAGAAACATTACATCGGCACTGTCAGATTAATAACCAACAAGAAGTTTAAAAGGAATGTCCAATCCAATATCACCTATTTTAGGCAATTATATAATCCATAAGCGTCGTCTCGCGTCGATGTATCAGATGCGTCGATGTATAGATAGATTCATCGTGAAAAAACAGCCCCGATTTGGCTAGAGTGCCTGCTAATGTGTGTCGCCTAAACTTTCTTTTAACATAAGTGTAGCCTCAGTTCGTCTCAATGGCAATATTGGAAGCAATTGTTGAATCTGGAAAAATATCACTTAAAAACGGAGATAAGTTATCAATTATATAGACAAAATGGTAAATTATTGGTAGACAGCAAAGTACATAATTTTAGTTTTTTTCTTCTTGTTGGATTATCAGTAATAAAGAAAAGGGGTGCAAGGGGTATTGAAGCGATACATATAGCCTAGCTTACCCAAAAGTCAACCTCACCTTCACGTGGTGCACCCTGTTTACACAAACGAGGCTCTGACGTACGAGTATAGGCGGTATAACCTTATACAACCCTCAGACCTACCATCTTCTGGGAAAGGAGTAATAAAATACACACCTAGCCGGCCGAGGACGCGTAGCACAAAGGGAACTATCGTCGCAGTCCTCACTGTGCGCCATAGCCATCCCGTGCTACAGTTGCAGCCAAAACTGTGCGGCAGCGTAACCGCCTCAGATAACCTTTTCACGCAGCTTACACACAGCAATGATGGAACATTCGAGAGTGGGACAAAATTATCGTCGGAGGTAAATACCCCTCAATCGGATCTCCGGGAGGTGGTGCCCTGCCTCGAGCGTATCATCGGAGAAACAAAAACATCAATGTTTCACGTTCGCGGCGTGGAACGTCCGCCTCTACTGGACAAGATAAATTCAAATCGACCAGAGAGAAGAACAGCACTGAGATCTCACAGAACTCCACCGATTAAATATAGATGTTGCCGCTCTAAGCGAAAACACGCTTTGCAGATGAATGTAGTCTCACTGAGGAGCATTACACCTTCTTTTGGAAAGGGTCATCCACCAATACACAGGAGAATTCATGGTGTAGGCATTGCGATCAAAACGAAATCGCCACCAAGTTAACAGAAGTACCTATTGGTGTCTCCGAACGTCTTATGACCTAAGGTACCCATATCCAATAAAACTTACGTCAACATCATTGAATTGCCTGCTCCCACCCGACGCTAAAATTGAAGATAAGGATAAATTTTACCAGGCTTTACAAAATGCCCTTGAACGAATTCCAAAGCACGAACGAATCATCTTGCTAGGTGACTTTAATGCCCGTGTAGGCAAACAACTTAGGAGAATATGGCCTGACGTATTGGGAAAACATGGAATGGGAAACGCAAATAGCAATGGTGAGCAGCAGTAACAACATGCGCAAGAGTATAATCTTTGCATCACCAATGCGTGGTTCATGTTGAAGGACAAAGTTTAAAAGGTACCTGGAAACATCTAGATCAGGCCACTGGCATCAATTGGACCACATAATCTCGTTCGGAAGGACGCATCTAAAAAGATGTTAGGCTCACAAAGAAAGCTAGGTAAGATGCCGAATGCGGGCACTGACCACCGACTTTTAATTTCAAAATGATAATCCAGTTAAAACCCAAACATCCACGCTGTAAAAGCAAACAACATGACCAGATTGAACATTGCAGGGTCTGAAAAAACAACAATACCGCCGACGCCACTCCGGGAAGCCATCAAAGAATCACTTCCACCGATAACTTCAATCTCAGTATTGGAAGCTGAACAGGCTGGACACAATTAAGGGGATGCGATTCATAAAACCAGCGAAGCAGTACTGGGAAAGATCGAACACAAAAGAAACAACCAGACTGGTTTGACGAAATCAACCGCATATACAGGCTTTGTTGGGAACAAAAGCACAGAGCATATCAAGCCGTCACTGCAATCCACACATAATCCAAGACTGGTAGACAACTTTAAAGCAACCAACGGCACGGTTCAGAAAGAGGCTGCGGTAAAAAGGATAACTGGTGATGGTCACAAAAAGCGAATCAGATTCAAAGAGTACGCCACGCATCACGGTTATCGTAGAATTCTTCGAGGCTGTAAAAGTATACGGCCCAACTAAGAAGGTAAGCTGCCAATCATGGCTCAAAATGGCGAACTTCACAAAAGAGGAAGAACAAATTAGAAATCGCTGGAAAGAACATTACAGCCATATCGTAACCAAGAAAACAACCCCAATATGGAAGCATTAAACACAATACCTCAGTATAACAGCCTCGATGTATTAAACATCCCAATAACAGAACAAGAAATAAAGACCTCCATAAAACATCTTAAAAACAACAAATCAGCTGGCTGTGACGATATTCCGGCGGAAATCTATAAGTGTGCAAGTAAAGAACTTATTGGTCATCTTAAGGCTCTCTTTGATGTCGTATGGGAAAGCGGAGAGGTACCTCAGGATTTTCGTAATGCGAATATAGTGAATATATTTAAGAACAAAGGAAGTGCATCAGACTGCGGGAAGTACCGGGAATTTCGCTATTGGCTATCAGCGGAAAAATTCTTGCAAAATAATGCTCAAACCGCCTGCACCCACATATAGAAAAAATTCTTCCAGAATCCCGCAAACGGGTTTTCGTACCAACCGCGGCACCGTCGATTCCATATTTTCCATCGTCAACTACAGGAAAAGAAGTAAAAAAGTAAGCAGCAGTCTAAACTTTATGTTGCATTCATCGATCTAACAAAAGCCTTCGACTCTGTGAACAGAAGTCTTGCTTTGGGCAATTATGGAAAAAGTTCGAATTACCCAACAAATTTCTTACAGTGTGTAAAAGCCTCCATAACAACAACAAGTCCAAGAGTGTCACATCATGGATCACTGAGCGACATTCTAACAAATACAGGAGTTAGGCAGGGGATGCGTCTTAGCGCCTCTCTATTCAACATATTCTGTGGCGCTCTCCATTATAGTGGACAGCAAACTGCAGGGAGAGGATTGGGCATTAGATACAGATATGACGGCGGTCTGTTCAACATAAAAAGACTCCAGGGCAAAAACACGTACAAAATTTATCACAGAACTTCAATACGCTGACGCGCTCTAGTTGCAAACACGGTACAACAATTACAAAATGTTGAACACATATACCTGGGCATACGAGGCTTTGGGCCTTAAGCTGAACATCAGCAAACTAAAATCATGTGCACTCCCCCCCGGAAGATCACAACAATGCTATAAAAATCGGAAAGAACTATTCGAATGGCGGAGATTCAATTACCTTGGCAGTTTGATTTCGGGAAAAGGCCAATATTGACTCTGAAATTCAGCACAGGATTAGTAGCGCCTCAAAGAGCATTCTGGAAATTAAAAGACAGGGTTTTCTACAATCATGACTTGAGTACAAAAACAAAACTTGCAGTATACCGAGCAATTATAATCCCCACCATGATATATGGGATTGCAGAAACCTGGGTGCCTTACCGCCGACACATGAACGCATTGAACAAGTTGCAACAGAGACACCTTAGACAACTCTTAAGAGTCCATTGGTTCCATCATGTCTCAAACTTATTATCGGTCATGAAAAATCTAACTGCGAGATTATTGAAGTCATGGTCACAAAATCCCGCTTAAGATGGGCTGGTCACGTATGCAGAATGCAGAAAACCGCACTGCACGGTGAAGCTTGTGGACCGTATGCAGAGGAGGCCGGGTGGACAACTGAAAAGATACAAGGACATTTTCCACAAAAGATTTAAAGGGAATTAACATGCAGAATGAGTGGGGAAAAAGCAGCTCACAATAGAACTCAATGGAGAAGGGTTGTAAACTCAGTTAACAGCGGCAACCAAAAGTTGAGAGGCAACAAAGCAATGCAAGAGATTTTTGAATGTCCCGGAGTGCGGTAGGCAGATAACATCACGTATCGGGCTTTTCAGTCACAGAAAAGCTCATGAAAGAAAACGCCTTGCGTGACCATTTTCTTTATGTGTGTCGAATACTCGTCAGCGAGTAACGGCTGTATGTATATATGTAATAAAGAAAAATTCAAATCAACGATTTTTTGAGTGCCTTTATTTTTTTTGGAATTATACACATGCTTTTCGGAAGCTCTATGTCGACGAATGTCATTTTTGTGAGCAATGATGTCACAACTGCAAATCTTTCGAAATTAAAAATTTCAAAATTTATTTAAACGTGTATAAGGTTCGTTGTTTCTACTTTTATTTTTAGAGAAGACAATAGGGACACAAACATTCTCTTTAGACTATTGTTGCTGTTGAAATGTCGAAGTTTGTAGGAAACTTGGAATAATGGAATTAGATGGGAAAAAGCTAATCTAGCGATCCGATGAGGCTGTTGGTTAAAGTTTGAAACAGACGGTTCTGTCACTACTTTTTTTGAGGGTGGGTTAGGAATTCGAGTTATATGCTCGTTTTCTTCCACTAAAGGATCTTCCAGATCCTCTGATATAGTATACTTCTGCGGTTTAGTCTCACAGACTGACAAACAC
Organism: Sitophilus oryzae; assembly: GCF_002938485.1. Lineage (NCBI taxonomy): Eukaryota > Metazoa > Arthropoda > Insecta > Coleoptera > Curculionidae > Sitophilus > Sitophilus oryzae. Next base: position 94,242 of record NW_022146357.1, on the reverse strand, counting down.
AAAAGCTGCGACCTATTTTATTATTTAATTTTTTTCGGTAGGCAAATCAGTAACGACCAAAAATATCCTTTCGCTGTCTGCATTAGTTAACTATGATTTTATGTTCTCTTATTCTAATATAATTGTAAGTTGCCTTCAATTATGAATGGATTATTATACATATGAATGAGTTACTCGGGTATTGCCTCGGGAGTCCACGGGTCGTGATAATGTAGGATTTTACTAACATGTACTATATCCAAACAATCGAAAAGAGATTGTTTGGATGAACCCTTCTGTATTTCATAGTCTACATTAGAAACTAAAGTTTTTCGCTTCTAACGATTTTCCTTACGGGAGTAAAAACTTGATTGAATTCCTCATATTCAATATGCCTGTGCTTAAAGTCGTACCATTTTGTCAATATTTTGATGGCGTCTTATTTTTTCGACAGCCATATTTCGATTTGCTATCTCGCAATTCGTGTCTATTCTGGAGATTGGGAGGGGGTAATAAAGTTGCTTCTGTTGGTAAAATAGGTTCTCTGCCATATACCAACATAAAGGGGGAGAAGTTTGTTGTATCCTGTTTTGCGGACTTGTACGAAAATATTACGTGTGGTAGAAATTGATTCCAATTTGTTTGGTTACTATTCGTTTATGTACATAGAAATCATGTCCGCAATAGTTTTCTTTAAGTGTTCCGTTAAACCATTTATAGATGGGTGATAAGCGGTTGTAAATTGACTAGCGGCGTCCATTCGTTTTAATAATTCTCTCACTAATCCGATTGGAAAACTTTCAATCGATCACTCAAAAGATGCTTAGGTGCACCTTGTCTAGTTATATTTTTTAGTATGAATTTTGCTAGTAGTCCAGCTTTTGGATCCAAACAGAATTACAGTCTTTCTCTTGCTACTTCTCCTGACTCGGTTGTAGTAAACATATAGACTTTATATCTATTTTGTTGTCATTTTCTTGCTTAGCCAATCAGGACATCCTCTTATAAACCTTCCCACGTCTTTTTGAAGTTCATACCCTCAACTTACAGTCCATACCCTCCATTCGACAGTGCCCATTTGGAGAGTTTTGCCAATCATCCACCAATATCCTTCTCAGCTTTGCTAGTATCTCCCCAGTGACGCAGTAAGCTGTGGTATACTCTTGTTCGCCAAATTAGTTCCAGAGCGCCTATCAAGCTGTTCGAAAAAATCATCTTGATGATCTGATTTGATACCTTCTTTCAAACCGAACCTTTCAATACTTTGGGATTAGGTATAGTATATTCCGATAGATGGCGCTGCTAAAATTACTCTGAAAATAATGCAAATTTCTTTTTTATTTTTTTAAACTTGGAGTAACAAGTCATAGATGGCGCACCAAAAAATGTTGTCCGAATCTTTTGTACGGAAGATTTCGTTCTGTTTTATCCTCTTCTGTGCTTATTTTCTCTAATTCAACAAGCGAAGGCATATCCAAGACGGTGTGGAACTGAAACGGACACTGTTGCCATATTAAAATGTGTATATCTGTAATACGTTTGATGAAAATATCTTTGGATGAAAATCCACTTTTATGTATTGGCAATTTATTCGTGTTAAACATAGAATAAACATAAAAATAAAAATATGTCCTGAATATGTCGTATGATCGAAAAAAGTCGTTTTAGTTGGCTGGGAAATGACTGATTATTGACATTTACCATAATATTTTAAATATGAGATAACAGCGATCTTCATTTCCAAGCCAAGTCTGACGATGTTCATTGTTTAATCTCATATAATATTAGTTGTATATTATTATAGAAAATCCGTATTATTAGCGTATTGTACCCAATATTCGTAAATCTACGCATTTATCAGTAGTTCTGGCAACAAAGTCTCCGGCAACCACTCACTCTGTCGAATGCAGAACTACGGTACAGTTTTTTATCCGCTGCGCTGTAAACGACTATCAGCGAGCAGCGGCGCAGAGCTAAACTAAATTTCGGAAGGCTGACGGTAATGCCAGCTACATCTCGGACAAGTTTTGTGCCACGAAATCGCCCATAAGATTTGATCATATTCTTATTTCTTCAATCAACAATATAAAAGATTAAAAAAAACGCGGCTGTAAGCAGCCTATAAAATTTCGCCTTATGCTTTTCGAAAAATCATCTGAGAATCGTTGTCTTCTGCGTCCGCTGAAGATGAGAAGAGCGGAGACCTGCATATATGCCGTGGAGAGAAGGCTTGTCTGGTTGGCCGAAGAAAGTTTGGAATGCCTTCTCAACTTTGGAAGGGTAAAGGTTACAGGACTGAATTTACCTGGTGGTTTTTCTTCCCTATGTTGTAGGTCCCGAAAATTGAATGGAAAACCACTTGGCCCGCCTACGTAGGTGAATATTGTCCTTCAATCTTCCATGTGCAGTGAGACAAAATATTGTAGCTATAGAATCCTGCATTGCCAGATAGATTGCATTCCTTGAGCTAGTCATCCCCTCCAACAAGTCCTGCATCTATGTTCCTCACTATAATTGTACCATGCTCAGGTAATTAAATCTGGTCATTGCAGCAATTCTGTTCAACGGGAAGAACATGCGGTATGCTTGCCTTGTGATTGAGAAGAATGTCTGCAAGCATATCTATCAGCCCTCTAACTTATGTCGCCGATTTATCTTGATCTGCCGTTGACACCTTCGCACATGGACCTCTCTTTGCTGCATTTGTTCATTTGTCGCGGTATTTTTATTTTGTCCTGATATGACAAAGTAGGGCTGTCATCGGACCCACGCTTTGTGCCATGGAGGCATGCTTTTCGGGTGGAAATATGCAGTCCTCAAGGAGAACATGATGCGCTCCGTTAAGCCCGTATTTAGATACTAGGAATGATATTGTGCCCTCCTCGTCTCTCCCTATTGGCCTTTGGGAATGCCCGAGCTTGAGTTCAGTCAACCGCAAATTGTTTCCTGCAAAAATATCTAGATGCCAGCAGCGGTGCCGTACAAATTTTCCTTGTCTCTCATTAAAATTTTTGAAAATGAGGCCATTAGCTGCCATTAGCTGCCGCATCAGAAATCTTAATGGCTTCTTCAGCCAATATTGTGTATTTTTGGTTGCAACTGGTTACGCAGGATTGTTTTGGTAGTTACGAGATCAGTATCGGTCCTCAACTGGAAGCCAAATAGAAGTATTGCGGACGTGTACTGTGATATACGATGTTTTGTACTATTGAGACTGTTGGATATCAGTTATTTTATCTATATAAGATCCTTTAGTGAACGGCTAACCTTCTTTTTGTTATTATTTTTGTTTAATAACAATGGTGTATTAGAGTACAATAACTCGCTTTTGCGGATAATGTTAGTTTTTACAAATCTTTTATAAGTTTTGTTTTTCCGGCGTTAATTTAGGTTATTATCGCTTTGCGTGTTCTATACGTATTGTCCCTCGACGTAGAGCCCTCTTCTGAAGATGACGAAGGCCACTCACGAATTGATTTTTTCGTTGCGATCCATATCTGAGTATCTGAACTTGGGACACACAAAACTGCACAAAACATCAACACTAAATTTCTTAACCACTTTTGATGTTGTATAGGCAAATCATGCTATTAAAATAAGAATAACGGACTATACAACCTTATTATTCGGTTACGAGAATACTCTCTTAGACAATGATCAGTCAGCCAGTCACCGGGGTCAATAAAAATCAACATTTTCAATTGCGCCCTATATTTCAGGATCTAAGAGAGCAGTTTATGGAAATTCTTTTAATTTTTTAAAATTGTAAATATGACAAGATGTTGATAACTATTTAATTTGTTTGATTAATTGTTTGATAATCGAAAAATTCTGACAACTATGAATTAAAAAAAAAATAAAAATTAATAAGGAGTTATGTCGCTCTTAGTTTGAGTAATAGTCTGAACTCTATTAAGCATTGTACCAACTAGGCCATTACAGAATTCACGGGTGAAACTATCTCATATTTCTTGTAATGCACGTAGTTAGTTGCGGTAAACTACGCTGAGGATCGTTTCTTAGGCGCTGTTTCATTTTGTGCTAAAGTGTCTCTATTAGATTAAGATCCGCGCTGCTAGAAGGATGTGACAAAATTTTAATGTCATGTTCTCCCATCTATTTTTTGGTAGATTTAGCTGTATGGTATGAGTCTCCGTCCCGTTGAAAGATAAAATCTCCGGATAGATATAACTTTGCTGCGCTTGGCAACAGAGAATGTTCAAGGATATCTTGGTATATGGCTGCGTTTACTGGGTCTTCAATAAAGTATAAAGTTCCTAACCCTTTGGCCGACATACATACCATGATACCCTGTGGAAACTTTAGCGTATGAAGTTCTGTGATGAATTTAATAGTTTTGCCGGTCCTTTTTCATTTCTTGTAAAATATGATTTTTTTATATGTGATGGTGGTGTTCCTATACGTTTTCTGTTTATAGGGTTATCTATGGATACTGTTGGCTCTAGTCTCGGGTCTGCAATATTTTTATCCATTTCTGTCTCTGCCATATTGACCTCGCTTTGGACTGTGCTTGGTAGGTTGATTGCATTGAGGGATGGTGTATTGTAATAAACTCAACTTATGATTGGTACGGAGTGTGTCAGCCAATTCAATACTAGTGAACCAATTGTCGGTTGTTACATTACGTTTACTTCCTGAAATTGGTGCACACAATCGCTGCACTATCGCAAACGGTCTATTGTCCATTTTAAAAGGCTCAGGTGGCTGGCTACCTACATATACCTCTAGGTTTGCTGTGTAGAACATTTTGGCATCTACTAATGCAAAAATTTTGATGCCATATTTATTCGCTTTAGAGGGAATATCCTGGCGAAATCTACAATTCCCTCTGACAGCCTCTAACTTTTCGTCTATTGTGGTATACTCAGACAGAGAATACGGTTGTTTACATTGAGAAACAAAGCACTCAAACAACTCCCTAATTGGTGCAAGTTTGTCAATCCGTTGTCTTTCTTCTCGGCTATCTTTGTCGTCGAAGCGAATATGGGCCAGTAAAAGACGAAATCTATAAAGTGACATGACGAGTCGAAAAATTTCCATGGAGGTGCCGTCAGTTTTGAATAAATCACTGGCGTTAACGTGATTGCATTTTCTTGCTGCTGAAATATACAATAAACCCAATAACGCCTTTATTTCTTGAGTGTTCGTAGGCTTGCAATTTTTTTCTCTGGAATAATTGATTTTTACTTTTTCAATATACTTGTTTGTATTTTCTACGATGATATTCAAAATATTTTCTGTGAAAAACAATTGCCAAATATCAACTGGGTTTTTAAATTTTTGAAAATTTGATTTCACGCCCGGCAAATGCTTCACAAGATTTATTGACCGGGTTCGAGCATTGCTTTTCTGTAAAACATGCTTTTTCCACTTGGTATCACAATCTTTTCCAAGCATAGATAAACCTTCGTCCAACACATCCCCGTCACTCTCTAACTCCTGTTTTTTTTTCACTGTCTTCCTCCCTAATATCTATATTATCCTCAGTTTCTTGGAAACTATCTCCTCCATAGCTTAAGTAGTCTCTGTTGTTCTTTTTCATATTCCATTGCTAAAATATATCAACATTGTAGCGTTTTTTAAACAACTACCACTGCGAACGGCATCTTTTCATCGGAGAGCAGTCGTGGATAAGGTATTTCACTGGAAAGAAAACTAATTAAGAACAATAAACAAAAAAATAGATATTGGGCGCCAGGCACGTACAGAGAAAGAAAACACAGTTGTATATTACTTAAAACTAATGACTATATTTATTCATGATGTTCGTTGCTGATACATGACATTGTAGAGTTCTAGTGAATATGTAGTTGTTATATGTCAAAGAAAGTGGTGGTAAGAGTTGTACTAAATATCTATGAAAACAACTATGATAAAATACAAGACATGTAAAGTTTAAGAGAATATATGAAATGTAGCATTACTTTTAATTAATTTGATATATTTTTATATGATGTTAGTGCAATAATAACATATCTATAAAAAAGTAATACTATTACAAGACATAATGCAATGAAACCTAAGATCTAAATTATATTTTAACTACTAAATCGACATGAATGTTCTTAACAAAATTCTAACCACTCAACATAGTCTATACGATATTATTTAAGATGTACGTTATTGTTTAAGACTGTAAATGTTTTCGAATGTTAAATGCAAAACTATAACTTAAATCTACACTTAGCGTTCTTTATGTAATCTTGCTTCAAACAGTAGCAGCGTGAGGTGGTCTCGCATCTCTGTACTCAGCCATCCAACACAACCAAAGGGGCCAGAATGAGGACACCGTGACTTGATACAGCCGTAACTAACTAGCTTATAGCTGGGAACGAAGCAGCATGGAACTCAAGCTACATCCACGCTGTGGCACTTATATATAAAAAAAATCGTTCTTACTGGGGACACTCGTCCACAGGACATCCGTACATAAGATAATGTCCGTACATAAGACACTACCCGTACCTTGGACACAGTCCGTACCTTGGACACAGTCCGTATCTTGGACACAGTCCGTATCTTGGACCCTAAAAATATGAAACTCTTGTTTAAAACCAAACAAGGTCTAATAAACAAAATAAACCTACCTCGAACTACTTCCGAGGGCTCAATAAATAATAAACAACATGTCCTTTCTTCCATGTGACATTCTGGAGGACAAAAGAAAAGGGACGCCAACGTGCCAGCAAAACACAAATACAAGTTGGGACATCCGTAACTCTACCCTAAAAATATTTAATAATAATATCGAATCTATAAAAGGTAATAACTCATCTTTACCTGTAGCCTCGAAATAGCAGCTGATTCAAATTATACAGCAAGATTTAAATAATTACCGTTTCTAAAAGCTGGGATACAACAGAGCGTCAAAACAAAGTGAGGTTAAGCACGGAGAGAGTTGACAGAAGCGATGTTGACAGCGCCTCCTCAGAGCGATAACAGGGTTGTGTCGAACGATAACAGGTTTGGTGACTAGGGAACGTAAAAATTACGCGTCAAATAAACTATCCGGCCTGAACGAGAGGGAATCCGGTGATGATAGGCCAGACATCATATATTATATATAAAAAAGACATGTAACGAACTAAAAACGTTACAACATTATCATAACATACACCAATAAATTGTATAAACTTACCAACGACTCTTAGTGCTAATGTGGAGCACTTATATTGGCGTCGGTCTGTTGCACCGAAAATCGAAATACAATTTATCTCGTTACAGCCACACACACGCGACTAGAAACACTTAAACTGCACTGGATGATCGAGAGGTACTCAAGAGCACAGAACTCCTGTTGCCTCCTATCCTTTTATTTTACACGCTAATCCATGCGTCGGTCTGACACATCGTGCGCCAGTAAAGAAAGGCTAATCAAAATTCGAAATATTATTAGAAGAATTTTATTATAACAAATCATATACCATTCCGGTTTGGAATTTATGAATAAGTGAAGTATGGACGGACCATTTATAAATAAGAAAGAGTTCAAAAATTCTGAAAATCTATATATTTATCTATTTCGTAGTATTTATACATGTTTAATAATAATAATAATAATATTTATTGTTCCAAAAAAAAACACTTTACAGTAACAATCGTAAAATCATCTGCAGGAGCAAAAGCTGTGTACAGATGGTCTACATCATTCACATATGTTTCAACAATTCTAAATATTAAATTAATTCTATAATAATCATAATCACTAAAACATTTACTATAGACAACAAAACAGCCTATTAAAATAATCAAACCATAATAATAATTTTATATAAAAAAAAACCTTCTATATAATATATACTTTACATAATATTTCTATACCTTTTTGTCAAATCAACACAGTAACACAATAAACAATGAACCAGACCAAACATTTAGTTATGAACATTCACGAGTCTATCAATTGTTTCTCTATTGGATTCCAGCAGAAACGATTTTAGATGCTTTTTGAATAGAGCTCTGGAATTCGAAGTTATTAGAATATTTTTTAAATCCTTGGGTAAAAAATTATATGCTCTCGACAGAAGATCGCAAGAACTCCTTTGACCAATCGCCTTATTTGATCTAGTTGTTTTTATTGAAAAATTTGCTTTAAATCGCGTATTATGATTATGTTCTAAATTATTGATGAGATCTTTATTATGAAACAATAAGGTCATAAGGTTATAGAAATATATCTGTCGAATATCCAATATTTTTAGTTCATTGAACAATATATCAGTAGAGAATCTAATAGGTTTCCTATAAATTATTTTTAATATTCTTTTTTGGTCAATTTGTAGTTTTCTTATGAAGACATCAGTCACCCCACCCCATCCAATTATACCATAATGTAATCGAGCTTCAAGCAACGAATAATAAATTATTTTTAAATGTTGAATTTATAAAACATGGATCTTATCGTATTAGCTGTTATGTTTTCTATATGATAATTCCACTTCAAATGCTCATCTATTACTATACCCAGATATTTAACCTTTGGTGCTGACTGGATATTGATAATAACATTATTGTACGTCTTTGTAAGTGTTCTGAAATTTGGTAGATGTTTACTGTATGAACAGAATGACAAAAATTTAGTCTTTTCATAGTTAATTGTGAGCTTTTTATTGGTTAACCAGTTAACAATTTTTTTCAATTCAGTTTCTGCCTTCTTATGTAATTTGTTCCAGTCCGTATCAGAAAAGAAAACCGCAGTATCGTCTGCAAAACTTATGACACTACCATCAACATCCATGTTCAACAAATTATTTACATAAATAGTAAAAAGGACCGGACCCAACACAGTGCCCTGCGGAACACCACAGGTTACCGGTAATTGTTCACTGCTACAATCACCAATCTGAACTATTTGCGTTCGGTTTTCAAGGTAACTCTTAAATTTAGTGGAATATCAAAGTTTCTAAAAGCAGAGAATGGTCTACTGTGTCAAAAGCCTTCGACAAATCCAGGAAAGTGCAGGTTTCCTTTCATCAACTGACTGGTATATCTGTTTTGTTAGACAATGTATTGCATCCTGTGTGCTTTTGTTATTTTGGAATGCAAATTGTCTATTGCTTATTATATTAAATTTCTCCAAATATTTTACCAATCTATCCTTAATGATCTTTTCAAATATTTTAGTGAACACAGTTATTAAAGATATGGGACGATAATTTTCTAATTTTCTAATTGGTATTTATCCCCGCTCTTATATATTGGTGTTACCAGTGCCAATTTAAACTCTTGCGGAGTAATTCCACTTGAAAAACAACAATTAACCACATGCGCAAAAGGCTCCGAAATGAGGTATATCATGGATTTTAAAGTTTTACATGTGATATGATCATACCCTGGGGCCTTTTCTGTTTTAAAGGTTTTAACAATTTGTTCAATCTCCAATTTATTAGTTGGATTTAAAAAGAAGGTATGCGATTTTGGTAAATGTTCAATAATAGGAAGCTCAGATTTAGAATTTTTTCCCGATAATTCTGTACCTATGGTGGAGAAATATTGATTAAAACTATTTGCTATGTCTTTGCTATTATTCATTATTTTACCAAATTTATTTCTAAATTCAAAAATATGAGATTTATTTTTAGCTTCGGTTATTGACTTCACGGTATTCCATAAATTTTTGGCACTAGTTTTATTTTATTTATTAATGACTGAAAATATTTTATCTTAGTTTGTTTTATTACTTTTCCTAATTTATTTTTATATGTGTTATACTCATCTTTGAAAAGCTCAGGATTTCTTTTAAATCTTTTGTAAAGTTGTTCCTTTTTTCTGATCGAAATTATAATTCCTTTAGGTATCCAGTGTTTTCGTGATATATTATTTTTATTGATTTTATTTATTACAGTATTTTTATTAATATAACCTGAAATAGTACAGTTTATATTTAACCATTTCTTATATTTATTACTAAACTTCTCCCTAGTGCAATTATTATTTAGTATGATAATGTAAGTATAAACAGTAAGATAATGATCAGTAATATCTGTATGTATAATATAAGGACGGACATCTAATTCAGCATTTAGTTTGAAATTACACATTTCTTACATAAAAATGTAATGGTCTAAGCCCAGAATGGTATACCCCAAGATAATGGTTTTACCATAAAATATCATTCCGATGTGTACACAACGAAATAAATATATTATACAAAACATAAGTTTAAATGTTTTTAGCTAGGTGTTGTTGTTCCATGTTTTAAGAAATCAATAAAGCGGTACCGGCCGGCGCAGTGGCCGTCAGAGAGCACCGATAACGTCTTGTACGTAATGGGTCGTAAAGTGGGTGAGGAACGAGGGTGGTTGGATAATTCGAGACGCAGGGCCGATTCTAGGGTGTCGGCCGCCCGCGTGAAATATCTAACAACCTAACATTAATAGAAATGCAAATAAAATTTGAAACGCAAAATTTTATTTTATGGCCAGCCAGGTTATAATAGTGAAAAAATATTTTACCAAGATACTAAAAAACAAAAATAAATCCTTATAAGTATAAATAGACATTTTATAATTACAAATACAAAACAATATTATATTCACTCAGAAAATACAGTCTTATAACAAAACGTACTTAAGCATCATAAATCTCGTGAAACGTAAAGTATGAAAATCAGTTCTTCTACAAAGGTTACCTAGTAATTAACTATAAACTAACTTAATTTTTAATAATTTTTAATTTACTGAAACTTCTTTCGTCTGAAGTCACAAAAACAGGTAAGGTTAAAAATATTCTTAATGCCAGAGGAAAATTCGGAAAACAGGGAAAGAGATCATTTTCACTATTATTTCTAATATTCATTGGCTGTTTTTCGCCTGGAAAAATATCTTTGAATGAAGTTAGTTCATTAAAGAGTTGTATACCGTCTATATCTTTCAGGATATTTTCTTCCTCCCGTACCTGTAACTTAATATCTAAGTCCATGCAGGCTTTCATAAGGTTTCTATTAGAAATTTTATGAAACTCATACAGAAAGCAGAATATTGAATAGCACTCAGGTAATAAAGTAAATCTTTCATTTACTGAGGAGATCGCGTGATCAAGAATTGCAAGATAGAAAGCAGTTTTGAACTGTTGGACGGGATTTGAAATTGGTTCATCACTACCGTCGTAATCAAATAAACGGGCCTTTTTCCTAAGCTTGAGATGGGAAATTCAGGATCAGTACCTAAATCTCTAGCAAGAGTTGTTGCTGATTCGACAAATATTTTAAAATTATCGTCAGATCTTTGAAATTCAAATATTTCTTAATTCCGCGATATTAATTTAGGATTTTGAAGCATTTTACTTAATACATCAATTATTGATAATAAATCATGCCAAATTAAAACTGAACACAAAAATTTAAATGTTTTTAGACTTTTAATAATTGATTTAGCACCCATTTTTGTTTTCGTGTCTCTGGTAGAATCTTCAATTACGGCATTTAATGCAGTAATAATGTTCTTTAGGTCTTGTTTAGAGGTCTAATAGCATTGATATGACTTTCCCACCTTGTTTCACTTAACGGTTTAACAAAAATTAAAGTAAAACTTTTTACGTGCTTTTTAGTATATCCCATCGATATGGGGACGCAGAAAAGTAATTATAAACCTCTTGTACCATATCAAAAAAAAAACAGAAGTTTGACCACTAGAGCTGACAGCGTCATTAACGACGAGATTTAATACATGTGCTGCACACGGCACGTATAATCCTCTAGGATTTATATCCAGAATCCGTTTCTAAAGTCCTATATTTTTCCCTTTCATGTTCGATCCATTGTAAAACCAACCGCACCTAATTACAAACGTTATTTGTTCTGTATAGAGTGGTGTAGAGTCGAGAATAATAACATAATATTTGGCTTTCTTGACAATTCGTGTTATCTCATTACGAATAGAGTCTGCTAAAATATTGATTATCTCATTTTGAAAATACTACCCTAAGTAGTGTGGAATACGGGCTTTGTTATCTTTATATTTACTGATATTATTAAAGTGTTCTGAAATAACTGGATCAAATTTGACTAACATCTCTACTGCCTTTAAAAAAATACCATTATCTTTATGATACAACTTCGTACTAGTTCCTCTGAATGCCAAATTTTGACTCGCTAAAAATTGTACTACAGCAATCAGTCTTTCAATGATGGCGCGCCATCGCTTTTTTCTCCCTGTTGTAAACATTTTGTTGTTTCGCGTCAATAGTAAAATTTTTCCAGCCTCATTTTAACTCGCACCACGATCTAATAGAATTTACGTGTTTTTAGAGTATTTTTCGTGCTTATTGAGGTAGTCGAACAATGACGCCAAACAGAAAAGCCTGTACTTACAAGGATTGTGTTGTACTAACTACTAAACAATTTACATGCACAAAACAAAAAATACGACTAAGTTTTATGGAATAGGAGAGCCACGCGCGATTTATTTTCTCCCCGTTCACTAAAGTTTTGATATAATATGAACTGCTAAATTCTTTTCTGCCATCCTCATCCACCGCAAATTTAAAATTTGTTACTTGTTTTACCATGTTCTACCAATAAATCAATATATTTTTCGTTAAAATGTTGTGACAAAAACTTTCCTTTTAATGAAAATTTAAGTCAAAATATTGCGAACAGCTACTCTTATATCGGAGGCGGTGGGAACAAGCTTTGCTTCTGCACTTGGCTAAAAATGATACCCACCTATACCTTACACTGCATACCAAAGGGCGCCACTTATTTCAAAAAGATGCTGATACTTTACAAAGGATAATACAAACTGAAATAAGAAAATTTGTTACAAGTATATTAATTGAATGGAAACTAAAATTAGTATAGCTATTAAATATTTTGAGAAACTGGATCAACCAATGAAACAATTCAAATACCCCAAAAATAAGATTTATTACTTGTTAGAAATATTCGGTACCTATTCGGCACAGCAGTTATGTACTTTAATATACAAGAAATATGTTTAAGAAACTTTATCTTAAAACTTGCTTAAAATCAAATTATGTCTTTTCAGATATTATTGAAACAATTATAATATAAAAAAATACTTTTAGAGACGGTCTTGGTTATATCTGAATAATAAATATTTAAGTTTTATTTGACTTATTTCGAAGATTCATGAACCTTTTTTGTTTATAATATATAGTCAAGGGAAAAAGTTTAAAATCTGTACCCAAGATTGCCCTTAAAGGTCAAAGATCGTAATGATATAAAAGGTTAACATAAATAGATGTTAAATCCGAATAATCAATCAATATAACATGGTTACTTTAATAATCAAGTACAAGTAAAATTTAAGCAATGCTGAAGGCAAATACTTAAAACGCTAAAAAAATATAAAATGTAACAGAACGTTAAATTTTATAAATTAAGGAGTTAAAGTAATGCTGAAGGCAAGTACTTAACCGGTTAAATGTAAAATGTTAAGAATAGTTAATTTCTTAACACACTAATGATTACTTAAAATCAAATTAATAAAAATTTTAGTTTACTATAAAATATATACTGGTATACCAAATTATACTAAAAAAAAGGATCTTCTTAATAATACAAAACCATCACAGCATCAACTTTTCCTCAGAGGGGATGCAGGGCTGAAATCTAACCGAACTGGTTGCTACTGATTACCTCGGTGATTGAAGAACTCGAAGAAAAATTTGTGGAAAAACTTGGCATAAACTTCAAGAAAAATATGCAGAAAAACGCCTAGAAAAATGTCTAGAAATACTTGAAGAAAAATACTGAGAAAAATACGTATTAGTTAACCTTACATTTTAAAAAACTCGAAAAATTTACGAAGGTATTAATTTACCTCATTGTGAAGGCACACAATCAATAATTATTTAACATTTCTTCTCAAATAAGGGCTGGACACTTCTCATCAAAAAAACTAGAATCTAAAAGAAAGGCATGTGAAGGTTTTTTCTAACGAATGGAATGTCAAAGAAAATCTTACCAAAACTATAGATCCATTAACATCTCAACAATCAAAAACTATATGGGATCTCCATCCATCTATGGAACAACAAAATCACAATATAAAATCTTACCAAAACTATAGATCCATTAACATCTCAACAATCAAAAACTATATGGGATCTCCATTCATCTATGGAACAACAAAATCACAATATTTTTCCCATATTGTGAAAAATACCAGCCAAATAAAATTTTCTCAAAAATGAGGTGACGATTTTGCACAGCCAATTTTCGATAAAGAGCGTTCCGAAATTTAAGCGTTGTAGAAATTTAAAGAAAATATAGATATAATAATAAAAATCCGTCTATAATAAAACAAACTGGCATTTGGAAAATAAAAATGCTACAATGTTAGGTCAAGTACCTGGATCATCTAGTGCTATTTCAGCAGAACCCTCTTCCTTTTCAGTCTCATCTTCACATTCCGGCTCACTGGGAATGAAACTGTTTGATGATGTTGATGATGAACTTGTCATTTCATCGCCTTCATCAGGTGTGAGGTCCTTTGATTTGGTGTTTTTATTGTCATAAGTACTGGTGGATGATTGTGAATAATCAAACACCGCATTTTGAATCAAATTTTTTTGTTCAGGTTCAAGTTCAGTTTTTTCCGGTTCTCTGAAATATTTTCACAATGCTCCTGCTTGTTTAGAGATTTCTTCTACTCTTTTATTCTTCTCTTTTCTATAGAAGGCACCCGACTGTCTTTTAGTCTTTCTGGAAGACATCTAGAAAAAAATATAAGTAGTTTATAAAACAAAAAAGCGCTTTTACCGTAGTAAAAAGTATAAAATAATATAATTTACCTAAAATGTTTAATAAAAGCGTGAGGCGCTTTTTAAAGTGCGTTTCCTTGAAGGCATACTGTACACCTACTGGCGCTTTTTATTAAACATTTTAGGTAAATTATATTAGCCTACTTTACAGTACAGTAAGCGTTTTTTAGTTTTTTACACTATAATCTATTTTTCATGTTTTTAGTTTTGGAATAAACAGTTTGGATATAACTCATTAAGAGCAGCCGTAACAGTTCATCCTGAAGATTGCTGGTGTTGCTGAGGGCTGCTGCGGCTGCTTCTACTGCTGCTTCTTCTGTTGCTGTGGCTATGCTTTCTTGCACAGCTCCACTAGTGCCTATCTCATCACCATATGGATGATGTCTTCTATACCTAGTATATCTTGAATGTCTTTGTGTTGTTGCTGCCGCTGCTGCTGCTGACATGTGTATGGCTGTGCATTTTTCACACAGACCAAACATGCTAATTTTTTCTGTTCTGTGTGAACACCGCACACACTCTACTTTACCGTTGATACTATATGGCTTTACAACTGCAACTAGTTTGTTAGCCATCTTTGTGAAGAATGATGATCTGATCTAGAGTATTGCAAACTATTGCAATAGTACAAAAATGCATCGAAAGTGGTGAGGGTTTTTGTACATTTTTGATTGGTTTTTGCCATAGTACAAAAATACGTTGAAATATATAGCGTATTTGATTGGCGGGGTTTTATGTTCTTCCAATTTTTTTTTGTTAATAAACAGAAATGTATAAGCATAACTCAATTTATTTGTTAAAAGTTGTAAAACATAAATTATATATTAGTCATTTCTTATTATTGTTTCGGGATATAACTCATTAAGAGCATCCAACAGTTCATCCTGAAGATTGCTGGTGTTGCTGAGGGCTGCTGCGGCTGCTTCTACTGCTGTTTCTTCTGTTGCTGTGGCTATGGGTTCTTGTAAAGCTCCACTAGTGCCCATCTTATCACCATATGGATGATGTCTTCTATACCTAGTATATCTTGAATGCGTTTGTGTTGTTTCTGTCGCTGCTGCTGCTGACATGTGTATGGCTGTGCATTTTTCACACAGACCAACCATGCTAATTTTTTCTGTTTTGCGTGAACACCGCACACACTCTACTTTACCGTTGTTACTATATGGCTTTACAACTGCAACTACATTACCATATGGATGATGTCTTCTATACCTAGTATATCTTGAATGTCTTTGTGTTGTTGCTGCCGCTGCTGCTGCTGACATGTGTATGGCTGTGCATTTTTCACACAGACCAACCATGCTAATTTTTTCTGTTTTGCGTGAACACCGCACACACTCTACTTTACCGTTGTTACTATATGGCTTTACAACTGCAACTACATTACCATATGGATGATGTCTTCTATACCTAGTATATCTTGAATGTCTTTGTGTTGTTGCTGCCGCTGCTGCTGCTGACATGTGTATGGCTGTGCATTTTTCACACAGACCAACCATGCTAATTTTTTCTGTTTGCGTGAACACCGCACACACTCTACTTTACCGTTGTTACTATATGGCTTTACAACTGCAACTACATTACCATATGGATGATGTCTTCTATACCTAGTATATCTTGAATGTCTTTGTGTTGTTGCTGCCGCTGCTGCTGCTGACATGTGTATGGCTGTGCATTTTTCACACAGACCAACCATGCTAATTTTTTCTGTTCTGTGTGAGCACCGCACACACTCTACTTTATCGTTGATACTATTTGGCTTTACAACTGCAACTACATTACCATATGGATGATGTCTTCTATACCTAGTATATCTTGAATGTCTTTGTGTTGTTGCTGCCGCTGCTGCTGCTGCTGACATGTGTATGGCTGTGCATTTTTTCACACAGACCAACCATGCTAATTTTTTTCTGTTTTGCATGAACACCGCACACTCTACTTTACCGTTGTTACTATATGGCTTTACAACTGCAACTACATTACCATATGGATGATGTCTTCTATACCTAGTATATCTTGAATGTCTTTGTGTTGTTGCTGCCGCTGCTGCTGCTGACATGTGTATGGCTGTGCATTTTTCACACAGACCAACCACGCTAATTTTTTCTGTTCTGTGTGAGCACCGCACACACTCTACTTTATCGTTGATACTATTTGGCTTTCCAACTGCAACTAGTTTGTTTGCCATCTTTGTGAAGAATGATGATCTAATTTTTTTGCTAAACCTACCTAAATCTAAAACTAATAATAAAAAAAACTAAACTAAACTTATAATCTAAAATAATAGTCCTTTTCACTTTATGGTGCGGTTGAATCGCACAGTCCATTATCTGATGCAGACACCCTACTAACGTGATGCCAGTCGCTCTGGTCAGGTAAATTTCTTATATCTACTCTGGTTAACATCTCCACCCTCCAATCTCAACTGGATATCATGTAGGCTAATATTAGGTACTGTATCACCTGTGTATAAGCTACTGCTCCCACTGCTACCACCGCCGTTGACGCCTACCATTTTGCGGGCTTAATTTGTAAATGATATATTTTCTCCAGATTTTTTCCTCTTAAATACATTTAAGTTGATGGTGGGGGTATGTGGTGGGGTGAATATTATACTATATTAGTAATGCTCCATGTATTATGATTTTGTGTAGGGATGCTGGAATATGGTACCATTCATATAGGTCTACATATAATTTTGCCGTTAGCTTTGTATGACTTTCAAATTTGTTGACATCAATTTCCTCTCCCGCTGCTAATACTTGGAGTATTGCCTAAATATTCTCTATCAGCCTCTGATCAATTCATGTTATTTCAGCTGTTTTTTAGAAATTTTGAAAAAACCTCCAGGTATTGCCATCGTTAGATGTTCCATAGCCTTGTCTGACAAAATCGACGGTAAGTCCCATTTCATTCTTGAATCTAAAAATAGGTCATATTTTTAGTTATAAAAAAATGTTATTCGACAATAACATAAGGTAGGTACACTTCAGTAGAATGTTCTGGGAAATACCTGGAAGTAGACGACTTACCTCTGTTGTATCTCGTGTTTCTTATTTTCTTCGTCGCTTATCTTCAACACTGCGTGCGGACCACATTTTAAATTCCAAATTGTAGGATATGTGCAATAAACATTCCATCGATCTTATCCACGAATGTAAACTGGAGATTCCAAGATTATAGTTTTCTTCATTTGGTACCTTTTTTTCGATTAACTACAATATTTAATAATTCCAATACCTAGTGAATGTGGTGTTACTTGCGGAAGATGAAACTAAGGAATCATATTTACCTACATTAGATAAACCCATGTACCTACCTCCAATTGGTTCATTTCGGTGGGTTTGGCACCACAAATATAACACACCATTGTTGAAGTTGTTTCCGCCAAACAAGAACAAACTTTTCAGTCAAACATTGTAGTAAATATACTGTGGCTTATTAAAATACCTCCAGCAATATGGATTTTTCCAGTAGGTAAATTTCACTTTTTAATGACTCCCAGCCCTCGGATATTATCTATAAATTGTCCATGCTCACATATTCCATCCACATTCAAAATTTACTTAATAGCATACAAGGAAGAACCGAAACTAATATAATTACCTCCTTAATTACTCTTTAATGAAATGGAAATTTAAAGGCCTGCAAAAGAAAGTTGAGGACGGGTTTCGGTTCTCTCATACTACCCTTGAATGATCCTCAGTATGCTCTAGTTTGAGTGGCACATATGCAGTCATAACTTGTAACTGTACGACTTGAAACGGTACGATCCAATAAGCCCTGCAAAGTTATCCTGGCAAACCGATCTGTAACCATTATGGCCTGACTAGTGGGATAACATTCTTGTTTAGCTGCCTGAATTTGGTAATATGAAGGATATAGCTTGTAATTTTTTAATGGCTGATTTTCTTTAAAATTCTAAATATTATCAGAAGAATTTTATTATAACAAATCATATACCATTCCGGCTTGGAATTTATGAATAAGTGAAGTATGGACGGACCATTTATAAATAAGAAAGAGTTCAAAAATTCTGAAAATCTATATATTTATCTATTTCGTAGTATTTACGTATATATTATTATTTGCGTTTATATTTATTCTCGTATACATGTTTGAAACACAGCTCCACTAGTGCCCATCTCATCACCATATGGATGATGACTTCTATACCTAGTATATCTTGAATGTCTTTTTGTTGTTGCTGTCGCTGCTGCTGCTGCTGCTGCTGCTGCTGCTGCTGACATGTGTATGGCTGTGCATTTTTCACACAGACCAACCATGCTAATTTTTTCTGTTCTGTGCGAACACCGTACACACTCTACTTTACCGTTGATACTATATGGCTTTACAACTGCAACTAGTTTGTTAGCCACCTTTGTGAAGAATGATGATCTGATCTAGAGTATTGCAAACTATTGCAATAGTACAAAAATGCATCGAAAGTGGTGAGGGTTTTTGTACATTTTTGATTGTGGTTGTTGCCATAGTACAAAAATACGTTGAAATATATAGCGTATTTGATTGGTGGGGTTTTATTTTCTTCCAAGATTTTTTGTTAATAAAAAAAATGTATAAGCATAACTCAATTTATTTGTGAAAACTTGTAAAACATAAATTATATATTAGTCATTTATTATTATTGTTTCGGGATATAACTCATTAGGAGCAGCCAACAGTTCATCCTGAAGATTGCTGGTGTGACCAACCATGCTAATTTTTTCTGTTCTGTGCGAACACCGCACACACTCTAATTTACCGTTGATACTATATGGCTTTACAACTGCAACTAGTTTGTTAGCCATCTTTTTGAAGAATGATGATCTGATCTAGAGTATTGCAAACTATTGCAATAGTACAAAAATGCATCGAAAGTGGTGAGGGTTTTGTACATTTTGATTAGTTGTTGCCATAGTACAAAAATACGTTGAAATATATAGCGTATTTGATTGGTGGGGTTTTATTTTCTTTCAAGATTTTGTTAATAAAAATGTATAAGCATTAACTCAATTTATTTGTGAAAACTTGTAAAACATAAATTATATATTAGTCATTTATTATTATTGTTTCGGGATATAACTCATTAGGAGCAGCCAACAGTTCATCCTGAAGATTGCTGGTGTTCCTGAGGGCTGCTGCGGCTGCTTCTACTGCTGCTTCGTCTGCTGCTGTGGATATGCCTTCTTGCACAGCTCCACTAGTGCCCATCTCATCACCATATGGATGATGCCTTCTATACCTAGTATATCTTGAATGTCTTTGTGTTGTTGCTGCCGCCGCTGCTGCTGACATGTGTATGGCTGTGCATTTTTCACACAGACCAACCATGCTAATTTTTTCTGTTCTGTGCGAACACCGCACGCACTCTACTTTACCGTTGATACTATATGGCTTTACAACTGCAACTAGTTTGTTAGCCATCTTTGTGAAGAATGATGATCTGATCTAGAGTATTGCAAACTATTGCAATAGTACAAAAATGCATCGAAAGTGGTGAGGGTTTTTGTACATTTTTGATTGGTTGTTGCCATAGTACAAAAATACGTTGAAATATATAGCGTATTTGATTGGTGGGGTTTTATTTTCTTCCAAGATTTTTTGTTAATAAAAAAAATGTATAAGTATAACTCAATTTATTTGTGAAAACTTGTAAAACATAAATTATATATTAGTCATTTATTATTATTGTTTCGGGATATAACTCATTAGGAGCAGCCAACAGTTCATCCTGAAGATTGCTGGTGTTGCTGAGGGCTGCTGCGGCTGCTTCTACCCAACACAGCCTGGTTCTAACTTCTTTATGATAGAATATCTTTCATTTCCCCTTTCTCGAATTATCTTGTCACTCCATTCATAAAGAGTAGTAAGACCTTCAGGAGTTGGAAGATTAGGTAAGTCGAATATAGGGCTAATAACATAGGTTAAATAACTTAGATACCGTGAGGTAACAGTGTCATGGATCATTAGTATTTGACTATAGTCAAACATATATAATAAATCTTGATATTCAATTAGTATACAATTGTTCAAAAGATAAATATAAGGTATAGATTTAAAAATAGTTGGGAGTTTATCTATGGATTGAGAAGTTTTCCTTTTCCGGTGATATAACTTATTTCTAAGATAATACCAAAACATTCTTAACCTATTATATTTTATTGTAGTAGGTGTTGGAGTATACAATATAATATATAGTATTTAATTTAGCAAGTTTTCTTTTACTACACATTCTGTTTGATCACAATATGTGTTTAATAAATTTATATTTAATAAAGTCAACTCCCTTGCTACTTTAGTAGCATATGTTAGTTTCTTTATTTCATTAATTAAGTATAGTTCTTGATCTTCATCTAATTTATCTATATTATTACTTTCATCAACATAAGGATTGAGATGAGTGATATCCCATAATATAGGATAAAGTAAAGTAAACTTGTTCGTTGCTATCGAAGTATTAAAAACATATTTTATTTATGTGTTGTAGTATTTTAATTATTTTTAATTTCGCCATGTTTTAAAAATATATAAAGTAGTATAAACAAAATGAATAAATGAATTTAGATTCTGAGAGACAAACCGAGAGAAAAAAAAATATCTATTAACTACCGTAAAATGTTGTAATTATAAATTGGAATGCATATTATTCGTAAATTAATGAATATAAATATAATTATAATTCGTTAAAAAGAGAACAAATATTGCCAAGTTTGGCGTCTCCATCACATACGGAGGTAGTGTGAAAAAAAAATTGATTAAAAAACATAGTTTTATATTATAATAAAAGAGTATCTACTACCATATTATTGTTATTACATTCACCACATACGGAGGTGTGTAAAAAATGTTATTAAAAAAACATAGTTTTATATTATTAGTTTTATATAAAAATTATATATTATTATCGGGTTCGGCGCCTCCACCACATATATCACGGCCCATTTTGATTTTATTTTAGAAACATCGTTTTATATTAAAAGCCGGCGCCTCTGCTACATATTATTATCGGGTTCGGCGCCTCCACCACATATGTCACGGCCCATTTTGTATATAATTAGTTGAATTTCCAAATTCTTCAGGTACTGGGAAAAAGCTACTATTATTTGATTATCTCCTTGTCCTGTTATAATTCTTTTAATTCCCAATATTGCCTCAGCTGCTAATAAACTTCCACTGGTCACAGTTGTCCAACCTTTCTGTCTCAATCCATCACAACCACCTTCTTGTCCTATCCATGTGGTCTCACTCTCTTTGAAAGGATCAAATTGGATCTTGATTTTGGATCCATCATTCTTTACTTATTTTATTAGATGATAATTTGACATGATTTGGAGGATTCAAATGAGATGATAAATAAAAATATGATGAATTAAAGAATTCATGACTATAAGTATAGAGTTGTTTTTGCCCTAATAAGTCATCAATGTTTTTAAATATCGGGGCAACAGCTTCATGCCTCCACCTATTATTCCATTTCACAAAATCTAAAGAAATAGTCATTGGTATGAAGTCTTGACTCTCATTAATCTGTGTGACATGATGAATGTGTCGTAACAATTCTGTCTCTGACCAGCTCACAGTTTGACATGGCATGTGTTTAAAAATAGTTCTAGCTAGAATTTGTCTCTGTGGCACAGAAGTATAAACGCATCTCTAAAACCATCATCGCAAATAATCTGGCATTGATTTTTAATTCTCTCTCTTTTGAATGAAGCCCAACCACCTTCCAATAATCTGGAACGTTTTTGGATAGTTTTACAGATCATTTTTACATTGATATCCTTTCTACTAAGAATTTTTTAGTATGTTCTCTCATCTTATTACATCCTTCTTCTTCGTTCACAGTTGGATGACCAAAATGTCTATAGCACCCAAAGAATTCAAAAATTTGAGTTGGTTGAGTAGAATATTTATCAATTATATTATATAATTCGTTAATCCATATCTTTTCTTGATTACTTTCTGATTCATTTATTAATTCAATATAAAATTGATGGCATATACTCAATGTATCATATCTATCAAGATGTACCCCAACACAGACTGGTTCTAACTTCTTTATTACCGTAAAATGTTGTAATTATAAATTGGCATAATATGCATGCCATTATTCGTAAATTAATGAATATTAATTCAATATAAAATTGATGGCATATACTCAATGTATCATATCTATCAAGATACACAGACTGGTTCTAACTTCTTTATGATAGAATATCCTTCATTTCCCCTTTCTCGA
Source organism: Sitophilus oryzae (assembly GCF_002938485.1). Taxonomy (NCBI): domain Eukaryota; kingdom Metazoa; phylum Arthropoda; class Insecta; order Coleoptera; family Curculionidae; genus Sitophilus; species Sitophilus oryzae. Next base: position 71,273 of record NW_022146357.1, on the reverse strand, counting down.
ATTATCTTGTCACCCCATTCATAAAGAGTAGTAAGACCTTCAGGAGTTGGAAGATTAGGTAAGTCGAATATAGGGCTAAGAACACAGGTTAAATAACTTAGATACCGTGAGGTAACAGTGTCATGGAGCATTATTATTTGACTATAGTCAAACATATATAATAAATCTTGATATTCAATTAGTATACAATAAAATTGTTCAAAAGATAAATATAAGGTATAGATTTAAAAATAGTTGGGAGTTTATCTAGGGATTGAGAATGTTTCCTTTTCCGGTGATATAACTTATTTCTAAGAGAATACCAAAACATTCTTAACCTATTATATTTTATTGTAGTAGGTGTTGGAGTATAATTTAGCAAGTTTTCTTTTACTACACATTCTGTTTGATCACAATATGTGTTTAATAAATTTATATTTAATAAAGTCAACTCCCTTGCTACTTTAGTAGCATATGTTAGTGAAATAAAGAATTATTTCATCAATTAAGTGTAGTTCTTGATCTTCATCTAATTTATCTATATTATTACTTTCATCAACATATGGATTGAGATGAGTGATATCCCATAATATAGGATATATGTTCTCTCCATCTAATACTAATCGTTCAAAAGGAATTCCTGCAGCTATCAATAATTTGCGATCTTGTCGTAAATTCGGGGGAGTTGGTGATTCTTTATTGGTTAAAAAGTTATATATAAGATGTCTGGTACCTTTCTTAATTGCTTCTTGTAAATGGAGATCAAGATCGTATTCTGATCTGGTTCTCGAGAATTCTTCATGTAAATCAAAAAAAGAATCATATTCGGGATCCATGATAGACTTTTTGCAAAATAATATAAGTCTTTTAAATGATAAATTAAGAAGTATAATGGAAAGCCTTTCTATGTTATATGAAGCCCTCATCAATCTGGGAAATGCTTTAAATCCAAAACAAAATGAAGATTCCAATAAAGACTGAAAAAATCTAATGTGTTTTAATTAAAAATTAATTACAATTATTATCAATTACTCTGCTTCTAACTCTTTGACCCTCTTGCAACCAGTTTCTTTGGACAGGATCTAAATTGTTTTCCTCTGGGTTTATATGGTTATCTTCATGTTCCTCACGAACATTATCTAAAAACATATTACTTAGAGATATAACTAATTCTATTTACTTCTGTATTTACATCTGGGATCAGAACCATCCTTAGATTAAGAATGATATAATTAACTACATATTTTACAAAATTTTAAAATCTAATGAAAAATGTTATTGCAAATGTTACCTTTTTGCCTTGATCAATAAAGTTTAATTGGGAGTAAAAAGATTATATTTTCAATAATGCTTTGGCATAATAATTATGAGAAACAAAGACAAATTACCATTGTGGTCCTCCAAATATTCATTTCGATCAACACACAAATTGTGTATAATGGCACACGAATAAATAATTATTTTGGCTGCCGGGGGGGGCTATAATATAAAGTTCTATGCTTCAGACAGTAATTGGTATGAAGTCTTGACTCTCATTAATCTGTGTGACATGATGAATGTGTCGT
>NW_022146357.1:30198-69721 GCF_002938485.1 Sitophilus oryzae | reverse complement strand
TGGAATTTCAGTAGGTTTACTTAATTTTCGGATTTTTCGAGATAAAATTGTTATGCTCATATACGGAGTCATTTAAGTTTTTTACAAGGACTGAAAGAAACTATTTGACAGTTTAAGTGATTTATAAGTTAAATAATTGGCTTTCTCTGTGAATACGCAAGCTGTTGCTAGGATATTCTATTAATTTTAGTTGTGTTTTTTAGACATTGTGAATGATCGTAAACTGAAAAGTATAAAGTGTAATTGAAACCACTAATTGCGAAGTTCTGAATGAAGCTTAACTCTTTAAAACAATATAAAAATACAGTCTGTAAAAAAGTGGAATCTAGAGTATAATGTTTATGTGTGATATAAGGGTTTTATATGATATTTTTCTATGTGAGAAGGAAAGTTTGGATTCCAGTACTTCTATCAAAATATAACTTTATTTTTTAAGACTACTTTTACCTACGAAGCAGACAGTACTGAGTTTTCATTCAAAACACATATTAAATCCTTTCTATCTTTAAATCTACTGAAATTATCCACTTGAGATTTGGCAACGCTGTCGCTTATAGATGTTGCGGGGTCCGAAAGTGAGATATTAAGCCTATTTTTGGAGTGGCTTACAGAAGAGTTAGGAGATTACATCGACGTGTATTATATATAAAAATTTAAGACTGCAAGATATATGTTTCGTATCTCGCAGAAACTGAATAACGTTTTTTTCCGTTCTTTTTCCGAGAATACAGAAAATTTCGCTGTTTTGTTCGTAAACCTTGGTATTTAATAATATGTTTTGATACACTTTTTATTATTTAGACACCTGGATTATACTGCTTTTTATTGAAATTGCTTATTAAAAGGACATTTTGTGTTATTGTTTTATTTGTATAATACTAAATTCTATCAACAACTTATTAGAGATCTGAATTTTAGAAACTTAGAACTTTTTAATTTGAATTTTCATAAAAACTAATTACATAAGTCAAATAGCCATATCGCTCAATGTGCCATAGATGAAACTTTTATTTATAAATCAATAAAAAGACCTATCCAAAAATGAATAAAATGCGAATCATATACAATGAAGTTATGAAGATGTATTATCATCAAAACCTCTTTTTAGTTATAAGTTTTATTTAAATTAATTAAAAACCTACTTTAAAGTAACCTATTTGAAGAGATCTCTATGAAACTATCTAAAAAAAGCAAAATAAAACACTAATTCAAAATAATACACCAAAACACTTTATTTTTGCACTGGACGCACGTTTTGCTAACTATGTTAGCATCATTAGCAAATGATTAAAACATCAGTTTTAATAAACTGCTGTTCTACTGATGATGCTAACATGGTTAGCAAAACGCCAGTCTTTGTTTTGGCCAATAAGTGTTTTATCTTGTTGTTGTAACACCAAAGGTTTTAACCCTTAACTGTAATTATCAAAAAATATATAAAATGTCAATCGTATACAATGAAGTTATGAAGATTTCTTATAACATTAAGTTTGATTCACAGATATAACAAAAATTCTTGACTATATTACGTGGAATAGTCAATTTTTATTTATTAATGGATTAAAAAAAACATTTTGAAATTATTAAGGGATCCCTAAAAAACTATCCAAAAATATATAAAATGCGAATCATATACAACGAAGTTATGAAGATTTTTTTTAATATTAAGTTATATTCACAGTTGTAAAAGAACTCTTAACTATATCGCGTGACATAGCTCCATTTATTGTGTATTGTCAGTTAATGTTGAAACTTGTGCTCTATAACGCCAGGTTACATACGTAGGTCATTATATGATTTGTGATACTGATAATGCATGAACTTGGCTCTATATTATGCCTGGTTTACGTATGTTTAGCCATTTACAATTACTATTTTACAATATTCATTAAAAACATTTTTAAATACGTTTTTTAATTTTTTATATTAGTAAAGTAGTAAATAATATTAAGTATATTTTTTTTTCTGTGTATTATATTTATGCTTTTATGTTTTTATACGTATCCGTACGTAGAATATTAAGCAATCAAAACTAAATGTGCTGCAGCAACCGCAACATGACATGAAGTAACGTAACAAAATAAACTTTCTATTGTATTACACGTTTGTCACTTTCCTACAAAGAAAATGAATTCCGTACTGTGACGAAGCAACGTGTTATATCGAATATAGAGACAGACACTTTTATAGTTAAAAGCGTTCATTTTGAAACAGCAATTTCAATATAAAGCAGTATGTTATATAACTAAAGGTTTAAAGTTTTTCTTTAATTAATAGTACAAATTTTCAAAGTTACTTGTTATGAGAAATATCAATTTTAAAAGTCATACAAAATAGGTATAGGATATAACAATATATTTGCTGTATGATATTAACTTTATAATGTGTATTTTTTTCAAAATAGAAAGTATACAACTCAGTATTTGAATTTTACTAAATATCTTATAGATATTTAATTCAATCATGTGATTAGATCAGTGAAATTTAAGTTTCTATTTGCACACGACTGGGTTATCGATTTATTGATTATCAATTATTCATTTGATTAACAAAATATATATATTTTCTATTTTATAAATAACATAGTTGTGGAGGCGAAGGTTAAAAATAAATTTATCGTGTAAAAATAATTATTGAATAGTGTAGTTAAGTGGTTAAAATTAAATATGATCTTATTAATGTTCTATTTTTATTTTATTTTCTGCTTTTTTTTTATATATTTAGCTTGTATCTATTGTTCGTTTACTGTTACAAAAACTTACATGAAAAAAATTGAAGACATATGGTTAGTCAGTTGTGTCATTTAATTATATTGTTTTACTTTGAGTGATATATAATATATTTGGGACAACTAAGACACAGCTCGGGATCTCTACTACCAGAAATAAACAGAAGAATTAAGTTAGCATAAATTACTTATGGAAGAAACTCAATCATATTCAAATCTAAAATCCCAAATCTTTATCAACAGAAGAAAATATTTAACAATATTGTACTACCAGTTATGACCTATACATTCGAAACCTGGATATTTAAAACGTACATTATAAAGGGAACTGGGTCACACAAAGCTCAATGGAACGAAATATGCTGGGAACAACCAAAAAGACGGTAAAAAATAGACTACTTGGATAAGACAAAAGATCCAGGTAATAGATGTCATCCACAGAGTCAAATCCCTCAAGTGGCAATATGGACAGCCAGCAAGAAGAACAGATAACAGATGGACCATAAAAAGTGCAACGCACCAACGAGCAATTAAGAGACCTAGAAGAAGACCAAACCTGAGATGGGACCATGATATTAGAATTAGCAGGGATAGCAGGCTCCGCACCCAATAACAATAGACAACAATTGGCCCAACTACAAACAGCGTATCTAAATATGCGAGGCAGGCCAAGGTTATTATATAAAACAGGTTGCCTCGTAACTTTGGACCAATCACAGTAGTTGGCGCGATGACGTCAGCTAGCATGATATTTAAAATAACTATTAAAAAAATGTTTGATAATAATAATAATTACACAAGTTAAATTGTTTTTCTATAAAGTCTTTATTTATTTTTCTCTAATTTTGCTGACATTTAACATTTTTAAGCAATATTTGTATTTAAAAAAAATGTTTTAGCGTTTTACCATGTTAAAATGTCGCAAGCTAGACGAAATAATTTATTATACTGTTGCGGACCGGTGTGGACTCGACCTAACCTAACTATATGTCCCGCCCTCAGATGACCTTAACATCGCATTAAAGAATAGACACCGTAATGATTCATTCGTTCGAGAAGAATCGAGTCCCACTGGAATGGACTAGTACATACGAGAACATTCGAAAATCTTCTCTACGCACCTAAGGGTACGAACATAGTGGAGGCAGGTTTCTGCTTTCCGGCAGCCAGCGCCGTCTCTGGGCACCTATTCTTGATCACTCGCATCTTCAAATGGCTCACATCGCATCTCCGAAAAAGCCAGATAACAATACACGTGATGCGTAACTTTGCATATGCATCACGTGTATTGTTATATGGCTTTTCGAAGACTCTAACTGAAGTAGCTAATTAAGAGGAAATTTACCTGATTAACTAACCTAACTAACCTAACCATATTGAAACGCCGCGCCCGCCGCGCCGGGGCCTCACATAGGGGTATTTGGTCTATAAACCTGGCCAAAAAGATATTTTTTTATTTTCATTTTTTATCTTAACTGAATACAAATCTATAAATACTAAATGTAAGCACGTTTATTAGCTTTTTTAAGTCGTAAGTTGACTATCAAATAATAATATATTTCAATTGTAAGTATGAATTATTTTGAGTCATGAATATTTCTAAGATTATAAAATAATTGGAATTGTTTTGTAGTGTTTTTTGCAAATTGTTTATCCTTTGTCATGATGGATACAGAGCCAGCTGGCAACTCCTGTTTATCTTATATTATTTTTTTGAAACGTTTTCTTCTATTCTATTTCTTTATAATGTTTTATATTTAAAAAATCAGAGGCATTTTTATAAGGTGTAAGACTATTGGGCAATATTCCGCATAGAAATTAGTATCCGTTCAATGCTTAAAGTCTCCAGCTTTGGAATATGTACAAAAATCTTGCGAATATTTGCCACTGCCAAAAAAACATTGATTTAAATAGATTCTTAAAGGAAATAGTCTTTACCCTATAACACCCATCCTCGCTCAAATATCGTCTATAATATACAAATTACTTTCTTGTTCTAGCATCCTCATCCAATTGCTTGGTTTTGCACAGAATGGCCTTATTTGATCGTGGCCTTATTTGATCGGAGGGTTTCAGAGTAGAGGAAAAAATATTGTGTAGGAAAAACAAAATGAGGTTCCATATTAGCACCCTGTCCTCTAATAATTAATATTACTAGCAAAAAAGCAAAAAAATCATAAAACATAATTTTGGCCAACTTTTAGTTCTTAACACCCTCTGTGCGCCGTCGGCGCCTGCCAAAGCAGAAATAAATACATTTTCGTTCCGGTAAAAGCGAGAACGCCGACGAACGCTGGTTGACGGCTCCTACCTGCTTTTACTGTGAACTAACCGATTTGATAACACGCTTTAATTTCTCAAGGTTATAAGCGCAAGGCGGCGCGGCGCGGCGCTACTATGTAACCATATACAGGGTGTCCCAGAAATACGTGCAAGTATTTTAACTTAACTGGTAGTATAGTTCAACCCCAGAAACACGCCTATGAGGTTTTTTTCTAAATATTTTTTTTGAAAATTCGGAATTTTTTGAAAATATTTTTGAAATTTTTTTGCAATTTTTTTTTAGTTTTTATTTCAAAAAATAATTTCTTGATAATATGGCAACATAGGTAGTAGATTAAATTTATAAGAAAGAAAATCCAGAAAAGATCCAGTGGTTCTCAAACAAATATCGAAGTATTGGAAAGAATATGTAAGGACCAAGAACTATTGACTACAATAAAACGATGGAAAGCAGCATATTTTGGTCATATTTTTCGAAATAACAAATATAGTTTCTTACAGCTGATCGTTGAGGGAAAGATTGAAGGACGACGAGGCATCGGGCGTAAACGGTTTTCCTGCTTGCGGAATTTGCACCAGTGGTTTAATATAGGAGAGGCAAGTGCAATTATCCGTTTGGCTCAAGACAGGGAGGAATTCCAATTGATGGTCGCCAACCTCCGATGAGGAGAAGGCACATGAAGAAGGTTCTCAAAATTTGAGCAAAAAATCATTTTTTTTGGAAATTTTCAAAGTAAAATAACTCCGTTATTTTGGACTTATTTGAAAAACGATAAAGAGAAAATGTGTTTCTTTTATCGAGATCTACCACCCTTTAAAATACTTGCACTTATTTCTGGGATACCCTGTTTATAACAATACACGTGATGCGTATACGCAAAGTTGCGAACGATGTCAAGAATAGGTACCCAGATTGGCGCTGGCTACCAGTAAGCGGCAAACCTGCTTACGCAATGTTCGCACACTAACGATCGATGGACTATTTAAAGGTTTGCTACCTGTCGGTATAAAGCCGGCGGCTGTGGTGGGGGCAGTTATAAATATACAGTTTACGCGCTAAAATTCAAAACAAATTCTTAGTTATAAATCGTTTGTAAATAGTTCTATAAGTCTTTTATCGTTATTGTTTTGTTAATTAGTGTTAAATAAATAGTGTTTAAATAAATTGTGACTTTCTATCCACACGGAACCGACGAAGAACAATAACAATACTATATATATATATATATGTATATATATATATATATATATATATATATATATATATATATATATATATTTATTAAATCGACAGGTCAGGCCAGTACGTTGAAGATAGGCGTCAGACCCGGGGTATATCGGACGAAAAATGTTCAAGCGATGCCTTCAGGCCCTGATGCTGGACCGTTTAATTTGTCCCATTTATATAAAAACTAGAGGTTTATTCGTTTTCGCCAGACCCACGACGTTGCCGCTTTTAATTCTCAAATATTTATATTAGAATTAGACGAACGGACCTTTTGACGCGGTAATTGATCACAGTACAGAAGTAAAAACGGTGCATTTCTGCTATAGTGAATATTATTGTACTTATTGTTAGTATTAGATATATTCTGTCTAATAAATGCATCTGTACGAAAGTGTTTTTATCTGAAATTTCTTTGTAATAAGCATAATCAAGTTACAATGCATTATCAATTTCATTTAGTAGATTTTGTAAGTGTTTACTAAGTGATGATGGAACCCCGTTTATTATCTTTATACTTTAAAAGAAAAAAAGTTAAAAGTAAACTGAATATACGTATTACTGTAGTGTGTAGCCACAGTTTAAAGAATACGTGTAGCCGTCAAAATTTTTGTTTCACTGAAATTACTATTTTAGATCTCACTGAACGAAATAATGCAATAAAATTAATTATTGTGAAATAACTGAATACTATCATATTTATGATCGAAAAAAAAACGGCGTCAGCGATGGCAATGAAATGAAAATTGCTGTCATTTTATATGTAAAATTATATGGGGAATGTCATCGATCGTCATTTCCAAGCCAACTGGACGCCGCTTTTTTTCGATCATACGGTACCTTTTTGTGTAAACTTTTTCCTGTGGGGAGAAATATCATACAAAACGGCCTTATCGTACAGTCACTATCATATATACGATGATCGTAATTACTTTGATGTAATTACTTCGACAATGAAATCATACCACCGAAATAAATCTTTAGGTACTCGTACAATTCTTTGACCCGTCGATCGATTTAGATGAAAAAAATCTTTAGGCACTTCTATAACGTAATCATAGCACGAAATAAATTTTAGGTACTCATTACAATTCTTTGAAACGACGATAGATTTAGACGAAAAAAATTTAGGTACTACTACAGGCTGAAATCCTTAGTACCGAAATAAATTTTTAGAGTACTCGTACAATTTTCGACACGATGATCGATTTAGATGAAAAAACTTTAGGTACTTCTCTATATGTATAACCATAATAGAAATGTCAAAAAATTGACATATTATATTATAAATATACATTCTATTGAGGGTGCATCACGCTATCCTAAAAGCGTATCAGCGTAACAGCGTAACGACGAATAGATTTCAGTAATTCTATTGGCTGAAAAATTCATGTCACAAATTTTGTATCTATCAGGTGGGGCTGCCGAAATTTCAGCCAATAGAGATTGCTGGAAATCGGTCAAATCGTTACGTCCCACTACGTTGCACTCGGCTCACACCATTTTTGGGATAGTGTGGACCTCTAAACTGTTTCTCGATTTTTGACATTTTCTATATCTCATACACTACAACTACCTAAAGTTTTTACTCGTACAATTTTGACCCTTCGCGTCGCCTCGATCGATTTAGATTAAAGAAACATCTTTGGAGGTACTTTTACAACAAATCATAGCATCAAAATAAATTTTTAGGTACTCATACAATTTTTTGACACGGTGATCGATTTAGATGAAAAAAACTTTAGATACTCGTACAATTTTTTGACACGACGATCGATTCTGACGATTGTCATTTCAAAGATAATTGAATTGACGCCGTTTTTTGGAATCATATATATGCCATGTGTATACTTATCTAATAAGTAAAGTGTATTCATTTAGAATATTAAGAGATTCAGACGAAAAAAATCAAAATAGGTAGTAAGTATTCTTTAAGATTGTTTCTACAAGTTTTATTTAAAAATTGTAACAGATATAGGGCCCCTCTCGGACCGCTTGGACGAGTCCATATAAAAAAGATCGAGGGACAGTAGGTAGAAAAAACATATGATTTGATTTGTCACGGAAACTTAAAGTTTAATAAAAGTGTTTTGTTGAAATTCTTCGAGTTTTATCATAAAGTTTATGGTTCGACATCCAACAAAATAATTGTAACGAATCCCCGTCACAAAATATAAATAATTTAAAGTCTAATCTGGCGAGTTGAGTTTGGATGAAACTGTAAACAAAATGTTTAAAAGTGTAATGTATCATTTAAATTTAAATAAAATTCATATAGCAGTAAAGTAGTAAAAAAAGTGTAGGTTTAAAAGCATGATCTTTTGGGAATTCCCTATTTGTATATAGTCTGGGAACCACCTACTTTTCTGGGAAACATACTTTCAAGTTCAATTTATTAGAATTGTGATTAAAGGAAAGCACTATTCTCATTCATATTGCGATTAATGAATATTAATATTAATAATATTATACTACCATATATTACTCAAATTAAGTTTTCGAATACATAGTAAGTAAACATAGATAGAAGATAGAACATATTATAGAGATGCAACCTGCAACCATAGAACGTGTTTGTTATATTTATATGGTGTTGGTAGATAGCATCCAACCGTAAACTGAATATACAACGTATTACTGTAGCAATCAACATTTTTGTTACACTAAAATTACTATTTTAGATCTTAGTGAACGTAGTAATGTAATAAAATTAATTATTGTACTGATTAACTACCATATAATCGAAAAAAAAACGGCGTCAGCGGTGGCATGAAACGAAGATTGCTGTCATTTTATACCGGGTGCGTCTCAAAAGTGGCTCACCGCTATAACTTTTTAATTTTTTTTTAGATAAAAAAACGAGATTTGGTATGTAAGTATATGACATAAATTAGGAATTATTGACGTATTCAATTGTTTTTGGTCACTTCCTGTTTCACCGGAAATGACTACAACTTTTGATTTTTAAATGACACCCCCAGTATACTTTGTTATTTGATAGAAAATGACACTCTGAATCGAATGGCATATCATATGTCAACTTTTGACATTCTCGCTTTAAACAAATTGTTTTTGTTCAATCTAGAGTGCCATGGCTGTATTAAAAACACTAATTTTTAATCAAGAAGCCTTGGAAAATAGGTTGATAATCTAATGATTTCGTGTCTTGTCCGGCCCGTTGTTATAAGATGCCCAAATCGTATTTTTAATCATATCTCAATTTTTCCAAACGGAACAAGGGAGGCTCGTTAGCATATTTGGAAAAAGCATTTTTTACGAATAATTTGGTACCACACACATGGTATTTCGAGTCAAATTGTCATTATGAACCGCATGTTACAATTTCAAATAAACCATATGAGAAAATGTCAAAAAATTGACATATTATGATGTCATTCTATTGAGGGTGCATCCACACTATCCTAAAAACGGCGTATCGGCGTAACGGCGTAACGACCTTGAATAGATTTCCAGTAATTCTATTGGCTGAAAAATTCATCTGTCAGAAATTTTATCTATCAAATTGATCTGTCAAAAATTTCAGCCAATAGAATTACTGGAAATCGATTCAAGGTCGTTACACCGTTACGCCGATACGCCGTTTTTAGGATAGTGTGGATGCACCCTCAATAGAATGACATATAATATGTCAATTTTTTGACATTTTCGCATATGGTTATACATATAGAGAAGTACCTAAAGTTTTTTACTCGTACAATTTTTGACCCTTCGCGTCGCGTCGCGTCGCCTCGATAGATTTAGGTATCCACACTATCCTACAAACGGCGTATCGGCGTAACGGCGTAACGACCTTGAATAGATTTCCAGTAATTCTATTGGCTGAAAAATTCATCTATCAGAAATTTTATCTGTCAAATTCATCTGTCAAAAATTTCAGCCCATAGAATTACTGGAAATTAGAGTAATAATAACTTTCATATTATAGAGATGCAACCATAGAACGTGTTTGTCATATTTATATGGTGTTGGTAGATAGCATCCAGCTGTAAACTGAATATACAACGTTATTACTTGTAGCAATCAACATTTTTGTTACACTAAAATTACTATTTTAGATCTTAGTGAACGTAGTAATCTAATAAAATTAATTATTGTACTGATTAGCTACCGTATAATCGAAAAAAAAATCAGCGTCAGCGATGGCTATGAAATGAAGGTTGCTGTCATTTTATACTGGGTGCGTCTCAAAAGTGGTCCACCGCTATAACTTTTTTATTTATTTTTTTTGGATAAAAAAAACGAGATTTGGTATGTTAGTATATGACATAAATTGGAATTGATTGACGTATTCAATTGTTTTTGGTCACTTCCAGTTTCACCGGAAACGACTACAACTTTTGATTATTAAATGACACCCCCGGTATGTTTTTACATTATTCGATAGAAAATGACACTCTGAATAGAATAATATATCATAATATGTCAACTTTTGACATTTTTGCTTAAAAAATCTTATTTTAAATTTCTATCTATTATAGAGTGCCATGGATGTGTTAAAAACACTAATTTTTAATCAAGGAGCCTTGGAAAAATAGATTTGATAGTCTAATGATTTTCGTGTCTTGTCCGGGCCCGTTATAAGATATCAAAATCGAATTTTTAATCATATCTCAATTTTTTCAAACGGAACAAAGGTGGCTCGATAGCATATTTGGAAAAAGCATTTTTCTACGAATAATTTGGTACCACAATTTGGTACTCGAGTCAAATTGTCATTATGAACCGCATGTTACAAATAAATCATATGTGAAAATGTCAAAAATTGACATATTATGATATGCCATTCTATTCAGAGTGTGATTTTCTATCGAATAATGTAAAAACATACCGGGGGTGTCATTTAAAAATCAAAAGTTGCAGTCATTTCCGGTGAAACAGGAAGTGACCAAAAACAATTGAATACGTCAATCAATCCTAATTTATGTTATCATTTTAATAACAAAAACATACCAAAACTCGTTTTTTTATCTGACAAAATAAAAAAAGTTGTAAGGGTAAGCAACTTTTGAGACGCACCCGACGATCGATTTAAATGAAAATAATTTTTAAATACTTCTACAGCGAAATCACAGTATCGAAATAATTTTGTAATTACTCCTACAATTCTTTGACACGACGCGCGACGCGACGATCGCTGATCGATTTAGATGAAAAAAAAATTAGGTACTTCTACAACGAAATCATAGCATCGAAATAAATTTTAGGTACTCGTACAATTTTTAACCCGCCGATCGAAATAATTTTGTTTCTAATATTTATTAGCCGAACGACCGGTTTCGACAATAAAAGTTTAGTTACTTCTACAAATCCGGTGATGACAGCAATTCAAAAAAAAGATTAGACCGTAAATTATTGATATTTTTAAATGAAACTAGTAGGAACAATTTTAAAAGAATACTTACTTTCACTTTTTTCGTCTGAATTTCTTAATATTCTAATTAGAGTATGAGCATTTTGTTTTCTACCAAATATAACACGACTATATCTTCGTTTCCCTTTAATAGTTTGCTTTACCGTGTTGCCGGTTCTTGGGTCTGAATACATCGATTCAACGTCAATCGGCTTATACACTTATACTAATGTCGAAGGTGGCGCCGCCCGTGACAATACCGGTGTACCCCCAATTGTATATAAAAAACATAAAACCATTTTTTCAGGCCCAGCTGAAATTTGGTCAGGGGAAGTGGGGAAACCGTTCTAGACGATAACCACTGAAATCGTACTCAGACCCGACCCCGGGCCTGAAATGTCGAAATCGGGTCTAGGCAATGAAGCAACGTAGTTTTGGGCTCATATAAGCGCGGTTGAATAAATCTATATATATATATATATATATATATCACTCACTAAAAACAATACTGAACATTATGGTTTTGTTACAGGTAGGAATGATCATCATTTCTAAGGAAATTTGATAAATAATTTTAAAAAACTATCTAGTTCATCTATTATAACATTAAGTACTAAAACTTTAAAAATATAGTATATCCACTAAAACTGTCCAGAATCCTCAGATGCACTTAATACATGGAAAACCTTCGGAAAACAATGCTTAAAATTACGTAAACAAGTTAAAAACTGCTGAGTACCACACGATGACGCGCAATATGGCGGCTAATGTCAGGATTACGAGGCAACCTGTTTAATTTAATAACCTTGGAGGCAAAGCTACACTATAATTGGAAATGGCTGAATAAGCTGAGAATGATGTTGAATACTTTGAGTGATATTTTGGAAACAATAATTTATAATATTGTTTTATAATAAGAAACAGCACATATTTAGAATAAATCATAAAAAGTAAATATTTTTGTTTGTTTTGGATTATGTTGAAACCAATTTTGTTAAAAGTGAGGATGTAAGTATTTACATATATTTAAGTAAAATGTCTGCATTGTATTGTTTAATAATATTTATTTAAAAAAAACCGGGTATTTTGCTTTGAAACATTTCTAAATAAATAATAAAAAGTTCATTGTAAAATGACACCGAATGATAATCCATGGTAATTTTGACAAGGTCATTCTCTAGACATCTATTCATAGACAAACAAATAAAGACTGACAAATCCCATGGTAAAGAAGTGGGACCGCGCTCCCGTAGCGCAACTCAGGAATAACAATTTTGAAACCAGTTAGCAGGATCATGGCAGGACGTACGTATTTATTGCTATCTTTCTTTATTATATGTGCTTTATATGAAAAAGAAAGAGATAGGTATAAAACGTATCGTAAGACATTATCGCACATTCTGGCTGGGGGGAAATTTAAATTAGCCATTATTAGTAGTATTCTTTCATTCTGAAACTGAAAATTTTCACTTAAACTGATTTATTCCCTGTACCACGTAAAGGGAACGTGGTGTAGGGAATAAATCAGTTTAAGTCAAAATTTGCAGTTTCTTTCAGAAGAAAGAATACTACTATTATAAGGGAAATTATAAAAAAAAAGCAAAAATTGTACTGTTTTACAAACATATTTATTTATACATAAAAATAAATAAACTTTTTATAATATAATTACAAAAAATAACAGTGTTTATTCCACCCACCTACCAATTTTAAATGCAGAAGAACTGACTGTTGTAGGAAACGATCGGCCGATTTTTTTAAAGGGCATTAAAAATCTCATTTTCGAAAAAACTGCCTAATTGCAATAACAAAGTGAATATCCAAACAAAGAAGACTTTACGAGAATCATGATCCTGAACCATTTTCAAGTCCAGTTTTAATCCTAAAACAAAAGTAGAATAGGTATATTAATAAAGTTTCTGGTTACTATAAACCAGCTATAAAACTACCCAAAAAATGAAAAAAAATTAATTGCATTAATTTGTTATGTTAAGTAGTGTCAAATATTTTTGACACTACTACTTCTACTTTTTTCTTAATAAGATGATAAATATAACTACTTACTTTTATTTTACCGGGTGTCTTTAACATATCTATGAGAGAAAGGGGGCACTAATACATATAAAAAATAGATGATACTGGCTCCTGCAGCAAATAAAATAACAAATAGTGTAACCTAAAATTATAAGTAACAAAATATAAATACCGATATGAAACAAAGGAATTTGTTCCCTATCCATATTCATAAGTCAATAAAATGGAGAGTTTAGAAAAAAAGGTAAATCACCAAAAGAAAAATTAACAAACACGACGAATTGTCATGATGTTATCATCTAGGTTGTCATGATGACGAAAACGAAAGGCGATTGTTCTAATTTCTATTTAGAAATTACGTTTTATATGGCTGCTTCTTTCTTTCTTGTTATATTAGAATGAGATAGTGGGCCCAATAGACGCAATGCGCAGATCAACATAAATAAAACGACGACGAAATTGCAATTTGTTTGTCTATGCTCTATCTACTAAAAATTGACATAAACCTTTGTCAAAGATTAAAAAAGAATTCTTTTTACCCAATATAAAAATAAATAAGAACCTATTTAAGGTCAACTGGCAGTAAGCATTAAATAATAAAGAACAGCACGGGTCATGTAACAACGTCTAGGGCTTGACCTCGCCAAAATTGTGATCGATTCCTTAGCCGTTCTTTTTTTTCTATTTTATGGTATATAAATAGTGACATTTCAAGAATTCTGTAGTTTTTAAGTTTAGGTCTATTAAAACCGCTGACGTTCTGACATCCCCATCTATACCCATTCACATTTACTGTGCATTCCTGCAAGCAACAATTTCAAAAAGGGCTTGTGCAGAATTGTCATTGTCTCGAAAGCTCAGGCTATTTGCATGTCATAAAAATATCGATTTTTTGCCCGAATCTGATTTACGGAGCCCATTCATGGCAGGACGGGCTATTTATAGCCGGGCGGTTGACAGGAGGGAGGGTAGCGTTTCAATGCGAAATTATCGGGTCTGATGGGTTGAATATTTCGTCCCCGACAAAGATTTCGCTCGCGATTAAGTCAAAGGATGAAACAGCTTTCGGCTAACCAGCCAGTTAGTTACACGTCTCCTTGTTTATTAACTTTCACAAGCAGAAAATTAATTATCTTCTAGTTAGGTGATTATTATGAAGACACAGAAAATATGTCAGTATTTTATTTATTAGGTTTTTATTTTTTTAAGCATTTTTTAAAGCATTTATTAGGAATTTATTGTTTCTGTTTATAGTAGTATATTTTATATTTAATTTATAAAAAACTGTGTATATTTATCAGCAATGCAAACTCTAATTAAACTAACTAATTTTTAGTGTAAGAAAGGTCAATCATAATCTAAATAGTTATGCAATATTTCTAAAATCCTTTTTTTAAACCTTGTCTAATCAGCTTAAATTATTTCTCATAACAAGTAAAACTCTATTTTTATAAACTTTAAACCACTGTTTCTTTTTGAGCCTCATTACACTTATCTTAAATTTATTAAGATTCATATATCGAAAAATGCTGCATATCAAAAATTTACAGCAACCTCAAAAATACTTTTTTATGTAGCGCAATATAAACGCATTAATATACTAGTTTTTTCTAATTTTAGAAATTTAATTTAATAAATATTTCTTTTATTTTTAGTTTCTCAAACTCTTGTTGAGTTATTCGCACATACGAGCCCGACGACGCATATACAGGGCGTTTCAAAAGTACAGGTCAAATATTTTGCTTAGTTTTTTAACGTTGAAGTCTAAGCTTCTGAATATTGATCGTAAATGTAAAATTACCGTGTGTGTTCAACTAATAAGTTATTTGAAGTTCTTTGTAAGTTAATAAAATACAGTAAAACATTTTAGAGCTTGTAAAGAAGAAGGAAATTATTTTAAAACATATATTACCTATTTTTAAACAACGTAATAGCCATTATCTGATTATGCTATTAGTTATATTAGATATCTTAAACTAAAATATCAATTCAATTTCTACTGTGACACTTTTATTCATTTAATCACACGGTATATAACTTTTTAGCATATCCAATAGGATAGAAAAATTGACTGGAATAATGTTATACCTGGTTCATTTTGTTTTTAAGGTATTATTTGTATACTACTAAAATATAGACATATGCTTTGCTTCACCCCGTATATTTAATGCAAAATATAGGTTGAACGTTTAAACATATTTAGTTTGATTTAACGGTATTTATTTATTATATAACACCGTGTAAATAAAAGATTTTATTTGACTAAAACGTTCAACCTTATTTGAACAGAGTTGAAAATCCACGAAACAATCGAATTTTCGGCAAATACAAAAAATGGAGGTTACACAAAATAAAAAGAGAGTAAAATTAAGAGAAAAAGATCGAAAAAAAACTGAAAATAAGGACACAAGCAACGGCCACCATCAGCGTGTCACTCACACCTCCATAGTTGGGTCTTACACGTTTGTCGTAGCTGACGCTGAAGGAGTCCAAGATGGCCGACACGTTGACGTCCTTAAATAGCTGCCACCGCCCTGGTTGCGTCTGCGAGGAATAAATAATATTACTCGGTATATTTTAAAAGATCTATCAAGGACAATAACAACTAACAAAAAAAACAATAACAATAACAGCCATTTTTCAGAAGATGGTTTTGTTTAATGCCGTAAATAATTACAATTTTTACCTACAGTTACTACATTTGAGTGAATATGCGTTTAGACATAAGTATAAGGAATATCTTCTGATGCATGCATAATTTTTTTTATCGATTTTCATCTAGATATTATGCAGTTTTAATTTTTCTCTATGATAATTTTTAAAATCAACAATCTTCAGATTGCTGCGAGCTTTTTAACAGGACACTGTCTCCTCAATGAACATCTCATTAGATTGAAGCTAAAATACAACGGAAAGTGCTGATTCTGCGGGGAACTGAAACGACAACCATTCGTGTCATAAACTTTAGTATGACTGATATTGGAGATGGAGAACTAACCTCTGAAAAACCGTCTCAGATACTGGCTTTTGTCAAAACTCTAGAGAGGCACAATAGATCTATAAGTTTGCGGTGATTAACTTATAGTCAAGATCACGCAGAGCGATCAGGCATAACTTATTTTCACAAGGATGAAACTGAATACCGGCGTGTTTGTGGGGTTCGCCCTGTGACACCTTGGCAGATATCAGGTGAGGAAGGTGACTAAAAGAAATAAATGAACTTTACTTATTTCTACATGTCTGATTTTTACATATGTTATTAAGACAGCTCGTATAAAGTTATATTTAATCAGTTAGACAGATTGTAATGACCAAACATCCTCTAAACACAAAAATTATTCAGCCGTGACTATGAGCGCGGGAGAACTATACGTTTCCCAGTAAAGTATTTAAATATTTTAAAAATACTTACTGCTTTCGATTTAGTATTTTTGCATCTCTGTTTAAATAAGATTAGCTTTTTATTAAAGTAATAATTAATAATTATTAAAGTAAATTAATTTACTTACTGTATACAGGGTTGTTCACCACATACGACACGGAGTATTGTAGCTAAACGATTAGATTTTCACAAATTGTAAGTTTGGGTTCGTTGAAGGACTATTTCAGCTACAATTATTAATATTTTTACAAGATACAGAGTGTCCCAAATAAATAAAAAAATATCAAAGTTGTATTTTTTTAAATGGAACACCCTGTATATTATTGCATTTTTAGTTTCTACGATTAAAATAAAGGTAAATTTGATTAAGGTTTATTACACTTAAACCTTACCGTTTTTGAAATACATATTTTCAATTTTGCGAAATTGCAGTATAAATTTTAAGGCTTCATTTCTCCGAGGATATCAAAGTTTTTAATACTAAATATTTACGTGAAGTTTATTTATTGATCAGTTATTGTGTTGCAATAATAAAAATTATACTACCTTATACATAGTGTCTAAAATTTTATTTTAAATAATTACTAGGTTTAAACGGCAATAACTTATTTAATTTAAATAGAACACTGTATATTTTATGAGAATCAGATGCACAATTTAATTGTCTATCAAATTGTATTATACCATTTTTTACCTAGAGCTTCAAGTTCCGTAGAAAATGCATTTTCTTGTAATTTTAAATTCATTTAACAATATACCCATGGAATACTGACATTTTAGATTATTTTTAAAGATGTACCAAATTTTTAAAGAATACAAATATTAATATTGTCGATGTAGTTTGTTTATTTCATTAAAAAATAAAAAAAACTGTTTAAATTGTTTAAATATTTGTTAAAGAGGACCAATTAATATGATTCCAGTATTCAAACTACATTGACTGTTGGCGTTGATTAATAATAATTGCTCCAAAAACTAAAAAACTGAATTTTTTATGTGTATTAGACAGTGTCGTAAAAAGTAACACCTTAAAAATGATATTTCATTTTTTGACAAATGCTTATTTGTAACAACAAAGACTTTAATTTTATAACTTATTATTATATTGATTTCTGATTCAAATCCACATTTATTTTGAATAATTTATTCACGAACATAATTAAGTATATAATTAATTAATATTTGGGTGGAAATAATGGTGGTATATTTAATTAATGGTATACTTTTTTATGAAGATTTAAATAGTTTTCTTTTTGCATACAAATGGGCTAGCAATATTATTATTTTGTTAAAAACAATAATATTACTAGCCTGTACATTTTGTACATTTGTTGCTTTAAAAACAATCTAAAATGTCAATATTCCATGGGTATATTGATAAATGAGATCTAAATTATAAGAAAATGCATTATCTACGAAAACTTGAAGGGATAGGTAAAAAGTGGTATAATACAATTTGATAGACAATTAATTATGCATCTGATTCTCCCTAAGGACGTTATTAAATTAAACAAGTTATTGCCGTTTCGCAATGGTCTTAAAATAAATTTAGACTCTGCATAAGGTAGTATATGAACTGATAACGCAACAATAAACAATTTGACCGCAATTTCACAAAAATTGAAAATATTTAAAAACAGGCAAGGTTAAAGATAATGACAAACACAATAAATTTACTTTTATTTCAATCGTAGAATCTAAAAATAGAACCAGAATTTCCCCATTTAAAATAGAACTATAGCATTTTACTTATTTGGGACACTGTAAGAGTATTCTAAATTGTAGCTCTAGCCAGTCAGCAGACTAAGCACAAATTTAATGAAAATCTATCGTTTAACTCCATCATGTGAACTAACCCTATCACTTCTCAAACAATTATCATATTTTCACAAAAAAATATTAATTTGAAAAACAAAAACCCTGAATTCTCTGACTTACGTTTTTAAATAGTTTGGATACTGTAAAAGGAAATATTCGAAAATAAGCCTGGGGTGACATGCAATTCTTAGTCGGCCGACTGTTTAGTTGCAGATTTGTAACCAATATAATTCTTATGGAGGCGTGCTCACATGCAATCAAATAATCGGCCGATCGACTCCATAAGTATGTATTGTTTTCACTTTTACAACTAATCTTATTTAAATAGAGATGCAAAAATATTAAATCGAAAGCAGTAAGTATTTTTAAAATATTTAAATACTTTACTCGGAAACTCATAGTTCTCCCGTGCTCATATTCACGGCTGAATAAATCATTTTTGTGTTTAGAGGATGTTTGGTCATTGCAATCTGTCTGACTGA
Source organism: Sitophilus oryzae (assembly GCF_002938485.1). Classification (NCBI taxonomy): domain Eukaryota; kingdom Metazoa; phylum Arthropoda; class Insecta; order Coleoptera; family Curculionidae; genus Sitophilus; species Sitophilus oryzae. The sequence continues at coordinate 50,398 of NW_022146357.1, read as the reverse complement.
TTAAATATCTATATATATAAATCTGACTGTACTGACTGATACTGACTCATCAACGCCCAGACCAAACCTTGACCCTAGAAAGCTGAAATTTTGTACAGGGGTTCCTTTTATGATGTTTACGTGAGATAAGAAAGGATTTTTTTAAATTCATCCCCTAAGGGCGTAAAAAGGGGGGTGGAATATTACAATATTTTTTATTTAAAAAACGGTCAAGTTTCCGAAAAAACGCTTAAACACGTATATTTTATTTTGTTTTTTACATATTTTAAGATTTTTTAAAAATGTATACAGGGTGTTTCCAAAAATCTGGTCGTTGATTAATCACGAACCTGCTTAAAGCGCTTGATGTAAAAAGCTGATTTTTGGAAAACGGATTGACTTTAGGGTGTAGAGGTTCGATAAGAAGGGATTTTTCGAAATTCAAGTTCCAAAGGGGTGAAATCACCCCTCAAATACTACAATATTTTTTTATTTAAAAAACGGCCAAGTTTCCGAAAAACGCTTAAACACATATATTTTATTTTGTTTTTTACATATTTTAAGATTTTTTAAAAATGTATACAGGCTGTTTCGAAAAATCTGGTCGTTGATTAATCACGAACCTGCTTAAAGCGCTTGACGTAAAAAGCTGATTTTTGGAAAACGGATTGACTTTAGGGTGTAGAAGTTCGATAAGAAGGAATTTTTCGAAACTCGAATTCTAAGGGGGTGAAACAACCCCTCAAATATTAGAATATTTTTATTTAAAAACCGGTGAGTTTTTCGGAAAAACTGTTAAACACGTATATTTTATTTTGTTTTTTTTACATATTTTAAGATTTTTTAAAAATGTATACAGGGTGTTTCGAAAAATCTGGCCATTGATTAATCACGATCCTGCTTAAAGCGCTTGACGTAAAAACCTGTTTTTGGAAAACAGATTGACTTTAGAGTGTAGAGGTTCGATAAGAAGGGATTTTTCGAAACTCGAATTCTAAGGGGTGAAACTATCCCTCAAATATTAAAATATTTTTTATTTAAAAACCGGTGAGTTTTTCGGAAAAAACTCTTAAACACGTATATTTTATTTTGTTGTTTAACATATTTTAAGATTTTTTATAAATTTATACAGGGTGTTTTATAAAATATGACCATTGAGTAATCACGATTCTGCTTAAACTGCTTGACGTTTAAAGTTGATTTTTTGCAAACGAATTGACTGTAGGGTGTAAAGGTTCGATAAGGAGGGGTTTCTCGAACCTCAAATTCCAAGAGGGTGAAAACGCTCCTCATATATTACAATATGTGTTATTTAAAAAACGGTTAGTCTTTCGGAAAAACGCTTGGACAAGCATAATTTATTTGGTTTTTTTACACATTTTGAAATTTTTTAAAAAATCATACAGGGTGTTTGATCAAAAGTTGGGTAATTTCTTAACCACGATTCTACTTAAACTGCTTGACGTAAAAAGCTTATTTTTGGCAAACGGATTTTTCGAAAGTGAAATTCCAACGAGATGAAAGTTATATAATAATATCGCCATATTGTTTTTTCTCATGCTGACATAAATGTGAGAAAATTTTTTCCAGTTTGTACGTTAATGGAAATTCTTTCTTTGCTTTATCATCACCATTACAAATGATTAATTCGACGCGAACGAAGAGTCGCGGGTTCATGCTAATAACTTTATATTATAATAGCTGTCTGAATAACATATGTAAAAATCAGATATGTGAAAATAAGTAAGTTCATTTATTTTTTTAGTTAGCGTTCTCACCGGTATCATCAAGGTGTTATAGGGCTGAACCCACAAACTTGCAGTTATTCAAAGCACATGAGAGCACTACTGAGAGCCTGAGATTTCATCCTTGTGAAAATAAGTTATATCCACAGTCGCTCTGGGATCTTACTCTATTATACAATCACAGATCTACAGCCAATGACATACAAATAAATCGTTTATTGCCTATTTCTATGTTACAAAATTTGGGTTAGTTTGGCTCAAAAAAAACTTTTTTCAGGTCGGACTTTTATCATCGGCATCTATCGCATAATCTTTTTAGGTAGTGATGGGTTGTTATTAACTATCTGTTATTTTATAACAATTATTTATAAATAACATAACGCAACCGTTACTACTTCTAAAAAATAACAGATATAAAATAACGACACGCAGAGATCGAGTGTTCGTGAAACGAAGTCGGCGCTCTGCACCGCCACGAAATTCGATGCTGCTCGAAGCAATTCCAAAAAACAACTAGTATGGATGGAAAACCTATTATTTCGACAACCATCGATACAGGCGGCGAGATACAACGGACAACGGAGTGGGGTATGCGCTACGGCGCGGCGCGTCGTGTTGGGCTGACAACAGCTTAAAAATAATAGGATATAAAAGAAGCAGCTTTTTTGAAACAGTTGCGGGCATAACGCCTGGCTGTCGAGATAACAGGAGTGGGAAAGGAGCGCTGCTGCATCGGTCGATTGTCGATGGAGGCTCGCAACGGGTTGGAGAATAACGCATCAGTTGTTTTAGCTATGTTGTTTTTTTACCTGTTACGAGCATAACAGAACGGCGTTCGAGATAATCGGAGGTTTGAAACAGGTTGGAGAATAACGCATCAGTTGTTTTAGATACATATTGTTTTTCAACCTGTTACGAGCATAACGGGCGGAGGTCGAGATATTATGGCGCTGTATGTTTCAATACTTTGTTATTAAGTTTCAATATTTAAGTATTTATTTATTCTGAAAAATTTTCAGAATAATATTTTAAGATTTTTTAAAAATGTATACAGGGTGTTTTGAAAAATCTGGTCATTGATTAATCACGATCCTGCTTAAAGCCCTTGACGTAAAAAGCTGATTTTTGGAAAACGGATTGACTTTAGGGTGTAGAGGTGCGATAAGAAGGGATTTTTCGAAACTCAAATTCTAAGGGGGTGAAACCACCCTCAAATATTAGAATATTTTTTATTTAAAAACTGGTGAGTTTTTCGAAAAAACTCTTAAACACGTATATTTTATTTTGTTGTTTTACATATTTTGAGATTTTTACAAAATATATACAGGGTGTTTCATAAAATATGACCACTGAGTAATCACTATTCTGCTTAAACTGCTTGACGTTTAAAGCTGATTTTTGGTAAACGGATTGACTGTGGGGTGTAGAGGTGCGATAAGGAGGGGTTTCTCGAATCTCAAATTCCAAGAGGGTGAAAACGCCCCTCAAATATTACAATATTTATTATTTAAAAAACGGTTAGTCTTTCGGGAAAACGATTGGACACGCATAATTTATTTTGTTTTTTTACATATTTTGAAATTTTTTAAAAAATAATACAGGGTGTTCCAAAAAGTTGAGTAATTGATTAACCACGATTCTGCTTAAACTGCTCGACGTTTAAAGCATATTTTTGGCAAATGTGAGAAAATTTTATCCAGTTTGTATGTTAATGGAAATTCTTGCTTTGCTTTATCATCACCATTACAAATTAATAATTCGATGCGAACGAAGTCGCGGGTACAACTTAACAAGTATAGCTAGAGACGTGAGAAATATAAAATAAGAGACGCCCCCCGATGCGCAGTGGACATCCCACAAATTTGCTTCAATCAGATTTTTCGTAGCGTAACTGCATCTCTCTTCCGCCGAATGCGTTCTCTCTCTATCGTGTGCGCGACCGGTGCTATCCCCAAGTCTCTTCCTATATTTGTCAAACTGTACATGCTAGTTTAAGTGTAAAATTAATTCGAACTCTAGTGTGTAGTTGGTTTACTTATGAAGAATATACTACACATTTTCTTATATTGCTATTTTTTGACCGCAAATGGTAAAATCATAACGAAGAGCTTCTCGCCCGTCGAGTGAGATGCACCCTGTACACTGCTACGCAATTCAGAATCTACGCGGATCGAGGGGTAGGGCGTAGGTAGATCGGAATTTATAGATATAGACGAGTGGCGGCATTTTGGCTTTTTTATATCGCAATTTGTAAACAGCGCTTATTTGTAAACAACCCCCGTTTTTAGAGAGGTATTTTAGATAACAATCGATATTTAGAAATGTTATGACACCCTGGAAATACTACCACCGAGCACGTCATTGTTGCAACTGCGTTAATACGCCTGGCGGTGACCGCCTCATATTCTTTCAGATATTTAGCAGTAAAATAAAGAAACCTGTTATTTTTAAGCTGTTATTTTAAGCTGTTTTTATAAATAACTATAACAGTTTCAACTGTTATCTAAAAATAACAGTTTTGCCCATCACTACTTTTAGGTGCTACACGGTGGCGTGTGAAACAAAGAGATAGCCAGTTCGCATGCGATGTCGCCATATCCGTCTCTGGGCTAAACGATTTCCTCTTTCCGCATTCGCAGCCTGTCCATTTAAATATCTCACGTCAACCGGCAAACCCCAAAGAAAAACCTATAAGGCCATTGGTAAAGCAGATGTGTATATTTTTTTCGCGAATGGTTGACTCGCTTTCCCAAAGGGTGTGTTATACTATACATTTATGAAAAAAAAACGCATTCCTAAGACGGTAGGGGAAAACCGCTATGGGCGGACGGGTGTTGAAACGGACATTTGTTCCTAAGTCCTATTTGATTGAATAGCCGAAACTTTTACGGTTGACAACCGCGCGCCGCTTCCATTTCCACCAAAATTGCCGGCTGAACTGGCTGATCGTGTCTCGGCGGCAAAATTTTTTAATAGGTGTTAAAAACTAATTTTCTTTGAAATACGAACTATGTCACAGGTAAGCTATTGAAATTTTGTCAAATTCAGATTAATAAGTTTAAAACTAAGTTATTTTAATACACAAATGGAGGTTTAGATCGTATAAAATATTTCTCTATTTACACTTTATATTGTCATTTAGAGGTTAAGTGGGTGTTGTCTTGAAATGGACACAAGACGCCGTATTGAAATGGACGTGTCCGTTTCAATACTATATGTCCTTTTCAAGGTTTTGTGACAAGTTTGTTAAGGAATAGTACGTAATTTTTAAACGTTTCATTAAAATTAGTTGTTTATTTTTCAGATCAATATTTCTACACGAAAGAAAAGGTTACGACCAGCCAGTGATGTAATCGAAACCGCCGTAAGAGAAGTTTTTGATAAAAATCAATCTATCCGGTCGGTAGCCCATAACTTTTCCAAATCTTACTTAGCTTCAATTTGTAAAAGAGCTAGAACTCAGGAGGGAGATTATCGGCATCGACCTAACATAGGTAATAAACGTATTTTCTCCCTCGAACAGGAAAAATTATTGGTTGATTATCTGAAAACATCATCAAAGATGTGTTACGGCCTCACAACCATGCAAGTCAAGGAACTTGCCTACCAGTATGCAAAGGCTCAGGGAATTTTACCGAAACTTGGAAAGAAAAGGAGATGGCATCAAAAGACTGGCTACTTGGTTTTATGAAAAGAAATTCAACATTAAGTTTAAGAAAACCAGAAACACTTCTCTCTCTAGAGCGACTTCATTCAATCCAACGAATGTCAGTAATTTTTATAGCAATTTGGAGCGAGTTTTGGAAAAACATAAATTTAAGCCCCATATGATTTGGAATTTGAACGAAACCGGCTGTCTCACGGTTACAAATCCTCCAAAAGTTTTAGCAACTAGAGGTTCAAAACAGGTTGGGCAAGTGACCTCAGCCGAAAGAGGTAATTTAATTACGATGCTTGGATTTATTAATGCCTTTGGAGGAACAATTCTCCCGTTTTTATATTTCCCAGAGTGCATTTTAAGGAAATTATGCTGAAAGAAGGGCCTAGTGTCGCAAAAGGAATTTCCAATCCAAGTGGTTGAATGACGGAAGAAGGATTTTTGGATGTGAATTACTTCCACCGGTAGAAACTTAATGATAGTGAACAGTCAAGTAAAAAAGTTCCTCTATGCCAATTTATACCAAGAGAAAACAGAGAACCCAACACTCAACCTCACGAAAACAATAACGTAATAAATAAAGATAATTGTGTCTGTTGCAAGAAAGCGTATCAATGTACCAAAGCAGACTAGTTAAAGTGTTTCTTATGTTCTTCTTGGGCACATGAAACATGTGGTATTCAGGGTATTCGAAATTTTTATTGTAATACTGCTCTTAAGATATAGTTTGTTTAAATTAAAGTTATTTTTGAAGCAATCAATGTCTTTTAACATAAATGTCCTTTTCATAACCACTACTGTCCATTCCAATACATCGATGTTTTGAAATAAATTTAGTAATTTATTTTAAAAGCATATTGATGAAGCTTTCAACCTATGTAGTTTTTAATTCATTTCATTATCGATTAATAATTAATATAACTCCTTTTAATAATATGTCCACTTCATAGCGGTTTTCCCCTACCTGATGTAACTGACCGGTCAAAATAGAATTACTAAAAAGGTGATATTTTTTATTTTTTAAATAATTAAATATACTCATCATTGAGTGCGCCGGCAATAGTGCTTTGGGTATCTGTAGCTCATAGAATAAAAAAAACTTAGGAGTTTTGTTTAATTGCAAACCTAAAGTATGTACTAGGATGTATTTCAGGAAAATATTGTAACTCTACAGGGTTGCTCAATGAAGGGACGATTTTGTTCTCATCGGGATGATTTTATTTAAATGGTACAGCACCTTGTATATTATTGCATTTTTGGTTTCCTTTTAGATCACTTTACATAATCCTATATAGTAAATCTATTTTGATAGTTTCAGAGATACTATAAATAAATAAAAATATATATTTTTCAGCAATTCTTAACAAAAATAATTAAAAATACAAGAACTATCCTGAAATTAAAACTATATTAGGTATTTACTTTAGATAGTCTGTATTTACGTTGCTATAAATATGGTAATCGTAAATCATACAGGATGTTCAAAATTCTAAGAAAAACGGGAAAAACCGCCAAAAAGAACATCAAAAACGGGAAAGCAGCTGGACCGGACAACATCTACCCAGAATTGATAAAACTAATAAACGGAGACAATTTAAAGTTATTGGTAAACCTCTTCAATTCTGTATACAATACCGGAAACATACCGCAGGACTAGCTAACGTCGACATTTATACCTATTCCTTAAAAAAAAATGGTGCAAAAAGATGTGATGAGTTTCGTTTAATAAGTCTGATGAGTCAAGTCCTAAAGCTGTTTTTAAAGGTTCTGCATAATCGAATCCGAAGAAAATGTGAGCTAGACATAAGTGAACAGCAAATGGGATTTCGCGAGGGACTGGGGACGAGAGAAGCCCTGTTTGCGCTATCGGTGCCTTTGCAGAAGTGCAGAGATCAACGAAAGGAGGTACACCTATGCTTCATAGACTACACGAAGGCATTCGACTGCGTCAACCACAGGAAATTGCTGAGCATCCTTGAACGATGAGGCCTGGATACCCAAAAAAATTCCAAAAAAACTTTCAAAAAATTCCGAATTTTCAAGAAAAAATTATTCAGACAAAAACCTCATAGGCGTGTTTCTGGGGTTGAACTATACTACCAGTTAAGTTAAAATACTTGCACTTATTTCTGGGACACCCTGTATATGGGTACATAACAGCGCCGCGCCGGCGCCGCCTCGCGCTTATAATCTTGAAAAATTAAAGCGTGTTATCAAATCGGCTAATTCACAGTGAAAGCAGGTAGGCGCCGTCAACCAGCGTTCATCTGCTTTCTCGCTTTTACCGGAACGAAAATTTATTTATTTCTGCTTTTGTACTCGCCGACGGCGCACAGAGCGTATTAAGAACTAAAAGTTGGCCAAAATTATGTTTTATGATTTTTTTGCTTTTTTGCTAGTAATATTAATTATTAGTGGAGAGGGTGCTAATATGGAACCCCATTTTGTTTTTCCTACACAATATTTTTTCCTCTACTCTGAAACCCTTTTCACCGATCAAATAGGGCCATTCTGTGCAAAACCAAGCAATTGGATGAGGATGCTAGAACAAGAAAGTAATTTGTATATTATAGACGATATTTGAGCGAGGATGGGTGTTTTAGGGTAAAGACTATTTCCTTTAAGAATCTATTTAAATCAATGTTTTTTTTGGTAGTGGCAAATATTGGCAAGATTTTTGTACATATTCCAAAGCTGGAGACTTTAAGCATTGAACGGATACTAATTTGCATGCGGAATATTGCCGAATAGTCTTACACCTTATAAAAATGCCTCTGATTTTTTAAATAAAAAACATTATAAAGAAATAGAATAGAAGGAAACGTTTCAAAATAAAAATTTGGCATAAAACAGGACTTGCCAGCTGGCTCTGTATCCATCATGACAGTTATTATAAACAATTTGCAAAAAAAGCACTACAAACAATTCCACTATTTTGTAATCTTAGAAATATTCAGAATACACTCAAGATAATTCATACTTATAATTGAAATATATTATTTATTTGATAGTCAACTTACGACTTAAAAAAAGCTAATAAACGTGCTTACATTTAGTATTTATAGATTTGTATTTAGTTAAGATAAAAAATGAAAATAGAAAAATATCACTTTTGGCCAGGTTTATAGACCAAATACCCCTATGTGCGGCGCCGGCGCGGCGGGCGCGGCGTTTGAATATGGTTAGGTTAGGTTAGGTTAGTTAATCAGGTAAATTTCCTCTTAATTAACTACTTCCGAACCCTGCTCGCCGAAAAAAGCCATATAACAATACGGCATATACGCAAGTTACGCATCACGTGTATTGTTATATGGCTTTTTCGGAGATGCGAGATGTGAGCGATATTTGAAGATGCGAGTGGTCAAGAATAGGTCCCCAGAGACGGCGCTGGTTGCCGGAAAGCAGAAACCTGCCTCCACTATGTTCGTACCCTTTGGCTACGGTATACTCGAGTCATAAATGAGAAAACGCCTTCGTGACGTCATTACACCTCTTTCAACGCCGGTTTTAAAGAAAATCGACGCCGTTATATTTAAATCTTTCGGATAAAGGAACCCGAGAGAGCGAAAAAATATTTAAAAAATAGAGATAAAAGCCGAGTTGCTTTTAAAAATAAGAAGCGCGAGAATAAAAACGAAACGGAACGTTGTCAGATTAAAAAGCGTACACATTCAAAGAAAACAAGCGCGACCCGGACTGGCACAAAGACGATGATGGAAAGATGAATAAAAATGAAAATAAATCAGATTTTACGGCACGTCGTCATTGTTAAGGGAAAATGTACGCTAACAGTAACGACTTCCCTTTGAAACGTTCAACTTTTGAAAAATTCTGACGAGCGCAGTCTTTATATTATGTTTTTTTTCGGAATTATAATGATTGTTAAAATTATTGAAAAGATCGCCAAAAGTCGAATTAAATTCACATTGCGTTAATACAGAGGGCGAGTCTTAAATAACTGCAAATATTCCCAGGGCTGGTAGATCTCAAAAAAAGAAACATACATTTTTTTTACCGTTTTTCAAATAATATCCAAAATACAGCTCATATCAAATAAACTTTTGGTCACATGATTAACCTTCACCAGCACAGCGTTGCCCACTTTTATATATTTTCTTTTAATCAAAATATTTTAGGAAACAAAAATAATTAATTATAAACATATAAACAGTTATTATTTATATCAACAAAATTCACCTTCTTAACAGCACTTAAGAGATATCAAGGGCCATTACTACCGCTTTCCTGTTTAAAAATATTCTAATTAATTGTTTTTTACGGCTAGTAAGCTATCTTGTACACTTTGCACTAAAAGTGATTCTAAAGGTGCGTATTCATTATCCGCACGAACGAACGAACAATTGAACAGATTCGCTAATTAGTATGGACGGGGACCGCACGATAGAACCGCACGAGAAGACCGCGCGCATTTCTTCATTCGCGCGCCAGTTCAAATCGTCAAGATATTATTGCCATAAACCTGTTTTTTGTTTTTATATACCGTCATTGAATTATCGCTAAGCAAGTTACTATGGAGCAGTGCATAAGGAGTCAGACAGGAAGCGAGACCGGAGTTCGAATCTCAGCCGGAACATCACTTTTTATTTTTTTAAATACTGTTGTATTCTATAGTTTATTTTTGTAGTATAAGAAAGAAACTATTTATTCTGTTATTTTTTTAATCTCCGTTTTAATATAAATTGATTGTAGTACAATACCTCATTTAATATAAAATAATATTCTACTTTTTGAAATGTATCGGGCCCTAATTGTACCTAAAAGTAATATATTTTTAGTGATATACCATATTGTAAACTATTTAATATTTTAGTCACTTAAAAAGTTAATTTGCATTGAATAATTGCCTACCATTAAAGGAAATTTGAGCTATATAATCCTTGATGGGCATATTCTGGGTATGCAAATACTTCCTTTAAATTTTGGGTGTCGTTCAACCGATTTATTCTCAAGGCCGGGACATCTACATATAAAAAGAAGCACAAGTCACTAATTATAATAAACTTCACCCTTGGTATTACTTCCACTAATTATAATAAACTTCACCCTTAGAATTACTTCTATCACAATTACAATACGTTCATCTGCATTGGCATTTTCTACTTCTCGATGGGAAACAATAAACTTCCCAACATTTTTTAAATGATGTAACAATTCCTCTTGTGGTTACTTTTCCATAGATATCCTCAACTCTGTCCTCATGTGAATTCAGAGGCAATGAAAATGAAAATTATTTACCATGAACATCACAAACTAAAAACCTAATAAACAATTTTATACCGAATATAGAAATAAATTTAGTATTCTTACGTATCGTCCAAATCCGTGTTAATAGATAATTATTATTTTTAAATATATTTTTAGAACTGCTGGTTTTAGTAATTATTAAATTAAACGAACTAAAAAGTCTTAAAAATAAACAATTCTTAACCATAACCCCAAAAAATGCAGATCTCCTGTCAACTTTCTTTATTTTTTTTTACTCATTATTTTCCTAGTGACGTCACAGGTGGTATGCGCGAACTGAACGAAATTGGAGCCGCTATCGATCATACCATGTATTCTTTGTACCATGACGTCTAAGCACTTAGCTGATGTACCGACTCGAAGCGGATGGTCGAGCGCACGAACGAACGAACGGCCGCATGCGTTTCGGATCCCGTCTAAATATACCGCACTTTCATTCGTTCGTTCGTTCAGATTTCGTTCGTTCGGATAATGAATACGCACCTTAAATCTGAAAGCGCACGCAGGCGAACGCCTTTGATGTAGCGACTCGAAGCGGATGGTCGAGCGCACGACCGAACGAACGGCCGCATGCGTTCGGTCCCCGTCTAAATATACCGCACTTTCATTCGTTCGTTCGTTCGTTCGTTCGTTCGGATAATGAATACGCACCTTAACAAGAACAATGTTCGACTGCAAGGTCTGCTAGTAAACATTATTAAGCTACCACAACACTATTTATTTAATCGAAAACCTCGTAATACAAAACTAAAGTGTTAGAACGAATGACAATGTCAGGAAATAAATAAATAAATGTAGAAACTTGACATTTTTTACTGCAGTGCTACCACCTGAATCCCCAGCGGGAAATTTAAATTCTAGTTAGTCAGCCCGGTGCCGAATATGTCCTATGGTAATATCATTTCAATTTTATTCTTTAATAATTTGTTATAAAAGTTTCACATTTTCGGATAATTATTATCACCCTTCCCGTAGCATTGAACTAAATAAATGTTGTGCTTTTTAACATTTTTAACCAGCAAAAAATATGACGTTAATTAAAATTCTATCAATAACTCCATTCTATCAATAACTCTCCAAGCTAACCTAACCTAACATTTACCATGATTGTAAGTAGTTATTTAGTTTTCAGCTAGGGCAGTTATAGGTAGTAGGTACACTTTTTCATTAAAATAATAGGGTATATAGAACGTATACAATAAACCAAAAAAAAAAAAACGGCGTCAAAGTCGACTGGGGAATGATAATTGATGATAATTTTGACGAGGTTAAGCCTTGGATTTCATTTACTAAGGCTTAGAGGTCATTATAAAGAAAAAAAATCGCGTTATTCAAATACGTGTTGTGCGGCTCAATTTGACAGCATTTTCAAGCTCCAGAAGAGAGCTGTTCGATATTCACTGGGACTAAACAACAGAACTGCCAGGACTTTTTTAAAAAATTAAAAATATTAACTCTTCCTTCCTTATTTATATTTGAATCCGTTTGCCTAATACTTAAGCATGTATCAGCTTCTCAAGAAAGATCATCTCACACTTATCCACTCAGGAACGCGGAGCAAGATCTTTATCTACCTACCCCACGCTCAGCGTTAGTTAAAAGTTCAATATTATACAACTCGAAAAAATGCACAATCACCTGCCATTTGAAATCAAATCCATAACATCATTTTCTTCATTTCGCAAAGCATTGAAATCTTATTTACTAGAGAAGGCTTTCTACGCGGTAAATAACTTATATTTTGATAATCGAATTTGATCTTGTAAACACTGGTCTAATATTTGCTATTACTATATTTGCTATAAACTTACTAAATATTTTTGAATCTTATTTTTTTTTATTTTTTTTTACTTTGACATCGTAAACATTTATAAATGTATATTGAACAATAAGACTGACAATGTAATTTGTATACTTGTTTTGTATTCTCTTTTGTTTGTTTACTTTACCTTTGTCTACAAATTGAAAATTTTTTTGACAATAAAGGCATTTATTTATTTATTTATTTATTTACACCGACAGTGAATAGTGAGTAGCGGGCTTAATACTGTTGTTGTCATTCATTTGCTCGTTAGACAAAACACCTATTTCTAATTAGGAAAGCAGAAGGGTCGTGAACGGGACTCGAACGTCGAAAACAAAGCCTCTTAATCGAACGGTTAACCCTGAGAGGCGAGTGTTCCTTCTCGCTTCGAGTGTTTTTCGATCGGCCGTCGACGATCTCAAGTATGCAAACGCCCCCGATTACGTACACCTCCCCTTCAGTCTTCATGTTACTGTACCCCTGTTTAGTTCTCCAAGCTCTTTACTCAATAGAGACAACGGGAATTTGCATGAAGGGTTTGTTCTTTGCAATGTAAAACACAAATTAGAGCATTGGAGAGGATGGTGAGGAGGGAGTATAGGCTGGAAAGAGGTTTAAAAATGTAAAAATGTATGAAATTAGTAGAAAATAATGTTTGATTTTTTTGGGATTTCTAGAATTATTCAATATTATGAATATTTTTATTATTATATAACACAATCCATAAAATGTTAAATCTTTGTTTTCGTATACTACTGGACAAACCTCACTTATAATTTGATACGCAGCTGAGATAATTAGTATGTCTAAAACTTATTATCTTGCTGAAGAGTTGAGAAACTAATTATACGAATTGTATTTTAAGTTATACGAATCAATCTAGCCTGTCGAAAAAATTCACTAAACTCTCATCTGTGAGCTCAGTTGGAACTTGAAACATTTTTAGTCTGGGTAGTAATAAATAATAGGTCCCTTATATAGCGTTTAATGCCTTGGGAGTAGCAAGGTACAGCTTGCCATACTAGAGCCGTTCGGTATACAAGGAAGCTAATGTGGCTAGCACTACGCTTCAACCATCTATTATTACCTCATGATTGTGAATCCCAAGTCCTCATTTAAAAAACTTAGCGGATGTAGATAAGCTTAATATTTTTTTTTCGAACTGTCAGAATTGCATTAATAGTACATCAAATAAAAAAATAGATTTTTATAGACAAAATAAGCATGAAAAAATAGGGAATAATGTTCTAAATTTTAAACTAATAGATGAGGTATCGTTACATCAAATATTAAATTCTATTCGGTCTAATGCTGTCGGTGAAGATTATTTATCAATTAAAGCACGAAAGCTGTGCATGCCTTACTGTGGTAAAGCGGTAATAAATATAATTAATACTTCTATTTTAGACAATGTCTATCCCGAAATATGGAAAAAAAGCTATTATAACACCTCTCTGTAAAATTTCCAAACCTTTAAATAACAACGATCTAAGACCCGTGAGTATTTTGCCAGCAATTTCTAAAATTATAGAAAAACATCTACATAATCAAATTGTTTCATTTGTAGATTCAAATAAACTAATACCTGAATGCCAATCTGGTTTTCGTAAGAACTACAGCACTACCACTTGTTTACTGAAGCTGGTTAATGATATTAGAATAAATCAAGAAAATAATATGACGTGTCTTAGCTTACTAGACTTTAGTAAAGCATTTGATACTGTAGACCATTCATTGCTCCTAGCAAAATTACAGTATTTTGGATTTTCAGACGGGTCTTTAGAATTGATAAAAAAACCTTTTAAAAGATAGATCACAGTGTGTTGTCATGAAACGGGGAAGTTTAAAACAAAAATCCAGTTATATTCCTATGATTTCTGGGGTTCCTCAGGGATCTATTCTGGGGCCACTTTTATTTTCGTTATATGTAGCTGATATGGATAAGGAATTACAGTTTTCTAAATTGCAGCAATATGCAGATGATTCTCAAATTTATTGCAGAATAGACACTAATAATTTGGCACAATTTCAGTTAAATTTTAACGACGATCTAATAAAATTAATAAATATGCTCTAGATCATAATTTGAAATTAAATGCCGGTAAATCTTGTGTTATAGTATTTGGTAGTGATATAAACAAAATTACAAATACGGCTGGTAACATGAATATCCATATAGATAATGTTGCGATACCCATTGTTACAGAGACTAAAAATCTTGGAGTTTATTTTGATTCGAAGCTTTCATTTCAGGCACATATAACTACTAAATTAAAGGCTGCTTATATACGGTTGAAGAATTTTTCGTCTCTTAAGAAATATATACCATCAAAGACTAAGTATCAATTATGTGACACACTTATTTTATCTTTATTTGATTATGGCGATGTTGTTTATGGTACATCCATAAACGCTAGATTCTCTAGAAAAATCCAAATACTTCAAAACTCGTGTCTACGGTTTTCTTTTAACATTCCTTTTAGAGATCATATAACGCCACATCTTAAAAATTTATATATTTTATCCATGACTAACAGACGACAATTTTATTTAATGACATTCATTTATCGAATTTTAACTACAGAGCAGCCTCCCTATTTGTTCTCATTGTTTCACTACGTTGACCATGATCATTCGACTAGACAAGTGCATTATTTTAAAATTCCTCAACACCAAACAGCTAACTTCCAAAAATCTTTCAGTTTCATGGCGCCACATTTGTGGAATAATATTTCTAATAACTTTAAATTTCAATCATTTACAGATTATAAAAAACAAATTAAAAATGATTTACTAAATTCGTAAATATTATAATTTCTTCCACTGATTTGTGAGATCTTGTTCTTCTGATATGCCCGTCATTGGTTGCTGTTCCGGTTTTTACACTGTTTCATTGTGCCTCTCTGCTTATCTCCGCTCGTCCCTGATAAAATTATATTTTCACTTTTTTTATATAATTTTAATTTTGTTTATTTCTATAATTTAATTTATTTCTATTTTGTATTTGGGGTCGCACCACGCTGGCACTTTGTGCCATTGTATCGGTTTTTTAATCGCGGTGCGATCCCTTTAGACACACATTTATTAATACTAATATTATTCTGTAAAACTTAATGGGGTCTAATAAAGAAATTTGAATTTGAATTTGAATTTAAGGCTAGGTACCAAAAATATTTTTATTTTATTAGAAATAGTCGGCTGATCTTTATTAAAAAGCTGAGCTTTATTAAAAATAGTAGAACTGCCGGTTGTAGAACGGCCCACAACACACACTACTTAACACAGCCATGGCACCCTAGATTGAAATTTAAAATACGATTTTTTTCTAAACAAAAATGTTAAAAGTTGACATATATGATATGTCATTCTATTCGGAGTGTTATTTTCTATCGAATACAGTAAAAAATATTGAGGGTGCCATTTAAAAATCAAAAGTTGGTTGCTGTAAATTTCTGCGGCATTTTTTCGATATATGTATAAATGGTAATAAATTTAAGATAAGTGTAATGAGAAGTATAAAAAAGAACGGTGGTTTAAAGTTTATAAAAATAAATTTTTACTACTTGTTATCAGATATAATTAAAGTTGATTAGAAAAAGTTTAAAAAAGAATTTTAGAGATATTTTGCATAATTTTTGTGATTATGATTAACCTTTCTTTGTCCACAAATTACACAGTTTAAATGTATAAACAAACACAGCATTGTAAAAATTAAATGTAAAATATATTTCTTTTTAACTACGTGTATATTGCTTTCTGACAAAGTTATGATGCTGGGACTGTAAGTTTAGTAACATTGAAACAAACAAGAAGATATTGACATTTATCTCTAGGTTCAAGATATTTTCTATTTTCTATACAGATTTTCCTGCAAAATATGACACGATTAATCATACACATCAATCTCTAATTCACAATTATTATACAGGGTCCGGCAATAGTGCGTCAATAGCGGCATCTGTAGCTCCTAGAATAAAAAACTTGAGAATTTTGTTTAAGTGCGAACCTAAAGTATGTGCCAGGATGTATTTCAAGAAAATATTTTTAACCTTCTATAGGGTGGCTCGAAAAAGTGTGAGTGGACCTTGATAATTTTTTAATGGAATACCCTATTATTGCATTTTTTGGCTTCCTTTCAGATCACTTTACATAACCCTAAGATGTGAATAAATATTTTTCGATTGTTTTAGAGATATTAATAAATAAATAAAAATACATATTTTTCAGCCTTTCTTAAAAAAATTATTAAAAAATACAAGAATTGTACTGAAATCAAAAACTATATTAGGCATTTTCTTTAGATAGTCTGCAATTACTTTGCTACAAATATGAAAATCGTAAATTATACAGAATGTTCAAAATTCTGCGCCAAACTTTCTAAAATATAAAATAATTTTTCCTGGTTTTTTAAATGGAACACCCTGTATATTATTTTTCAGTAGACGGAGAATTAAAAATGAACATTTTTTGTATTTAGAGTATTTCAAAATTTTTAACGGTTTCGCAGAATGTTTGTGGTTTTATATTTCATATGGCATTTTCCACAGTAAATTTTTATCAAAAGTTACCCAATGATTTTTTCTCTCGTATTTTACCATTGAAAGCGCCATATGAAATAATACAGCGCGTATCTGCGAAACCGTTCAAAAATTTTGAAATACTCTAAATACAAAAAATGTTCATTTTTTAACTCTCCATCTAATAAAAAATAATACAGAGGGTGTTCCATTTAAAATAAAAGAAAAATTATTTTATATTTTAGAAGTTTGGCGTAGAATATTGAACATCCTGTATGATATACGATTACCATATTCATAACAATGTAAGAACAGGCTATCTAAAGTAAATACCTAATATAGTTTTGATTTCAGAACAGTTCTTGTATTTTTAATAATTTTTTAAGAAGGGCTGAAAAATACATATTTTTATATATTTTTTAATATCTCTGAAACTATCGAAATATATTTATTCATATCTTAGGGTTATGTAAAGTGATCTGAAAGGAAGCCAAAAATGCAATTATATACAGGGTGTTCCATTTAAAAAGAATCATCCAGGTCCACTCACACTTTTTTGAGCCACCCTATAAAAGTTAAAATATTTTCCTGAAATACATCCTGGTACATACTTTAGATTTGCACTTAAACAAAATTCTCAAGTTTTTTATTCTAGGAGCTACAGATGCCTGACGCACTATTGCCGGACCATGTATATTATTGCCTTCTCCAAATTAGAAGTCACATTTTTTTCCAACTTTTACCCTCTAACTACCCTGTTCGCTCGTATAATAAGAAGCCGTCAATCAACCTCCTTGGAGGAAAATAAGAAAACTTTTCCCGAAACCTCTTTTTTTCCCCACCCTTTTATTAGTTTTCCCAACTCTTTTTCATTTTGTTCTCGTTTTCTTTGGGCCCGCAGAAACAAACAAGCCCGAACTCGTGGAGTAGTCGATAGAAAACTTCACCAGCCCTCGAAAAGAGGAAGAACGGGAGAGACTTGAAGGGTATTAATCAAAATTAGGAGAGACTTTGCAAATTATTCGCTGGGCTGAGCCGATGCCGAGAGTAATAACGCCTAATGGCTTGTTTGTCGAGTAACGTTTTAATTTTGAACGAAAAGCCGAAACTTTATATCCGGTTTTGCTTTAATTAGTTCTTAATTTATGTATAATTTTTATTAAAAACTAGAGGATCCATCTTAAAAAGATAAACGTAAATGCAAAGACAATCTGGGGAGATACTGTTACTACTACTGTCATTACTCGCTGACGAGTATTTGACACACATCCGAAGATGGTTTAGAATTTTAGAATTTAGAATGAGTGGGAGGGGGGTTAATCACTTCGACCTTACAGATCCATTGTGTCCCCCTTTCTTGAATCATAACTCATTATACAGTCCCAGGGCTTTGACAAAAGGCAGTATCTGGGACGGTTTTATAGAGGGTAGTTCTCCATCTCCAATATTCAGTCGTACCAAATTCATGGCACGAATGGGTCGTCGTCTCGCGCACTCAGTTAGAATGAGGTGTACTGGTGTTTCCCCATCTTTCCCACAGAATCTGCATTTCGCCGTTGTTCTTCTTAGTTTCCAATCTACTGAGGTGTTCATTGAGAGACAGTGTCCTGTTAAAAAACCCCGTGACAATCCGAAGATTGTAAAATCAAGGAAAATTTAAAAAAAAAAAAAGATTTTTCTTGATCATAAGCCCTCAGAAACTTCTTCGAGTGTCTTTAGACCATTGCGAGTTTCCATTTCCAGGTTATGGATGGAATCTTCCAAATTCTTGAGTTCCGCCTTGCAGTGGTTACCACTTGTAAAGCAGAACGGTTCTGAAACAGTTAGTGGAGTGTTCGCTCCTTTTCCTAGCTAGATTATTACGCAAGGCGTTTTCTCTCATGAGCTTTTCTGTGACTGGAAAAGCCCGATACGTGATGTTATTCTTCTTCTCGCACTCCGGGTCGGTTAAAAAATCTCATTACTTCGTTGCTTTGTTGCCGCTTTACTCTTTTTGTTGTCATTGTTAACTGAGTTAACAAGTCTTCTCCAGTGCATTCTATTGTACGCTGCTTCTGACCAATCCTGATTTCTGCATGTTTATCCCCTTAAGTTTTCATGGAAAATATCATTATACCTTTTAAGCTGCCCACTCGCCTTCCTTTTAGTTATCTTACCAAGCTCACCGTAAAGAAGAGAATTTCGGTAGGCGTTCTTTTTGCATTCTGCATACATGACTAGCCCATCTTTAGGTGATTTAGTAATTATATGACCTTCAGTTAGCTTTTCTTCAAGGACCGATCATTCATCATCATCAGCCAGCCCTTTGCGTCCACTGCTGGACATCGGCCTCCCCCAATCTCTTCCACTGTTCCTATTGTGCGCTCTGGATCCAGTTATTGGTGATCCTTTTTATGTCGTCAGTCCATCGTGTTGGTGGTCTTCCCTGGTTTCTTTTGTCAGCTCTCGGTCTCCATTCGAGCATTGTTTTGGTCCACCTATTATCGGTCACTCGAGCCACATGTCCAGCCCACTTCCACTTGAGTGTAGTGATTCGTGACACAACGTCGATGACGCCTGTTCTCGCACGTATATCCTCGTTGCTTATATGATCCCGCAAAGACACTCCAAGCATTGATCTTTCCATTTGTCGCTGTGCCACTCTGAGCCTCTTAGCAGATGCGATGGTCAGTGTCAAGGTCTCAGCTCCATACGTCATAACCGGTAGTACACATCTGGATTGAAAAACCTTTCGTTTTAACGGCAGATTGGTAGTTCGCCCTTAAAAACACATCCTTCTTTAACTTCTCCAATAGGCGGGCCAAGACAGGGTTATCACGTCTCTTCCGTTCGCATGTCTGATTTTCTCTTGTGATCTGTATCTCGTGTCCCAGGTAGTTATACCTATCCACAAGCTCCACCTCACTGTAACCCACAACAATATTTCCACTGGGGACCAGGTTCGTCATGAATTTGGTTTTTGAGAAGTTGATCTTCAGACCAACCCCGATACACACCTCCCGCAAATCTCGGAGCATCACTTCAGTATCCCTTAGGTTGTCGGATAATAAAACAATGTCATCAGCAAAACGCAAATTTGTGAGGTTCTTGCCATCAATCATCAGTCCCTTCCCCTCCGAGTCGAGTTTTTTAAAGGCACTCTCCAAAAACGGCGCGTAAAATAATCGGTGACCTATTTATTAGTACTCTCCTTGTACGGAACGCCCCTGCCTATCCGCGTCCTCTATGGTTT
>NW_022146357.1:0-10119 GCF_002938485.1 Sitophilus oryzae | reverse complement strand
CGAAAATAAATTCATTAGAATTTTTTGATCAATTTGAAAAGGGGTGTATGATGTTTACTGATTTTATTTTTATAATTTATGAGATTTTAATACAAACGTTGGTTAAAGATTAGTTTTTATATTCTATAATAAATTAGAAGAAGGAAAGTAAAAGAGACAATTTTACAACACCTGGTGCTTCAGCTTCGTATACTATAAAGAAAATTAGAGATAAAACTCAGAAAAAAACATTTTTAGCAAAAAACGACAAGTGTTTCTTAATAATTAACATCAGATAAACAAATTAGAATAAAAATGCTCCGAAGAAAAGTAATAGAAACAATTTTACAAGACCTGATGCATCAGCTTCGTATACTATAAAGACAATTAGATATAAAACCCAGTAAAAATCATTTTTAGCAAAAAACAACATTTTTTTCTTGATAATTAACATCAAATAAACAAATTAGAATAAAAATGTCCCAGAGAAAAGTAATAGAAACAATTTTACAAGACCTGGTGCATTAGCTTCGTATATTATAAAGAAAATTAGAGATAAAACTACTATACCTTTTTTATACCTAGTAAAATTTAGCTTTACAATTTAGCAAGCTTTTATTGTAATTTAAAAATTGTTCTTTATTATTATTTAGAAAATGTTAAAAATGTCAAAAACCTTACATTTTAGTCATAACTTTTCTTATAAAACTGACCTTATTTTTGTCACAGAATCCGAAAAACACAACTTTGATATTAAACTTTTTTTGGGGACACCCTGTAGAAGTCTCTATATTTTTAAAAACTACATATGCTCACAATGTTTCATTTCAATACAAACCGTCGTTCTCCTTGGAGCCTCCGAATCGTATGAGAGGCGCCCTCCTGTATAACAAAAAATGTTGTTTATCTCGAAATAATAATTTTGGCACTTAAATAGTTATTTTTTTTTACAAGACGATAATGCAATTTTATCGTCGTGTATAAAACAATATTTTTTCCATAGGGAGTTACGTTTTAAAAAATATTCAGAAATTATTATTTCAAGGAATTTATTACGAGTAGAAAAATATTGTGCTGGGTTGGCGTTGGTTTCTATGTATTTTGACAAATCAATAAAGCTGTCTCTTTAGTTGTCAGTTTTGAGTCAATATTTTTTAATTCTGTTTCGTGTCTATTGTTGATTGAATTGGAGCCAGAAATGGCTCAAAACGAAATAAAGTAAATTACCAACAGATATTCAGGCTGAGGCGACAAACGCCATATCCAAACTACT
Organism: Sitophilus oryzae; assembly: GCF_002938485.1. Taxonomy (NCBI): domain Eukaryota; kingdom Metazoa; phylum Arthropoda; class Insecta; order Coleoptera; family Curculionidae; genus Sitophilus; species Sitophilus oryzae. Next base: position 8,867 of record NW_022146357.1, on the reverse strand, counting down.
TCCATTTTAAATCCCGAATAACTTATGAAAAGGAATAGAAAAAAGGAAGCAATTAAAAAACGTGCGAGAAGAAATAAAGTTTGTAACCTATCCTCGCTGTTAAAATCATTTAATCTACCCTGGCGGTTAAAGTACTATTTTTTATCTACTATTTTTGATAGATATAAGGTAATTTTAACAGTTGCTATGGATTACATTACATTATTTACTTCAAGTCTTGAATTGTATATCGTACCGTACTATACAGAAAATAATTTAAATTAAGTTATATAAGCTTAATAAATTGGTGATAACTAAGAGGAGAGACAGCGTAACAGGTTAATAAAATACAAACATGTCAAAACAACCCCTTAAATAATTAAGAAAGTGTCTTAATGCCTTAACGAATCAATAGCGTTAAGAGGGGATCCAATAAACTCCTCTCTCGAACTAATTAACATCAGAGTGCTAATATAAAAGTCAAAGGTCGTTAAAATATCGATCTGTGAGGAGTGCGAGAGGTTAGGAGACCTCCCTCGGGGCTAATTATCCTCCCCCGTCGCTGAGCCGGTCGCGAGCCGCTCCAAAAACATCGGATACCTCCATCCGTCTCTTAAATTTATTCGAAAACCATCAAAGTTTGAAGGAATCCTCAGCGGCGACACGGACCATCGGCGGAGACTGTTTTTCCTAGGAGGGGTCACAATAAAATTTTGATATATAGTGTAGTACAACAACCCAAATTCGTTCAACAAAGTTGAAGAGGTAATATTTTGGCCAACTCTATAACAAAACAATTTTAATGAATTAAAGGAACCTAGGTTGTGTTAAAAATATTTTTTATTGTTTCTACCTCGGGTGCGCTCGACTAAAGCAATATTTTGGGAAATTTGAGGGGGAGAGGTTATGTAAATCAAACGCTAAATTTGGAAATAGCCCTACTTATTCTTTTAAATAAAATGAAAGGAGTGCCATAATCTCTCTGGAATTCACAAGTAAAAGAACACGGTAGAGAAAACTCTGAGTTATATTATACCATTTATTGGTTTTGACTGTTTATTTGTGTACTAAGGTATTCCGTCCAGGCACGGTTGGAAATTATTAGTACACGCAACAAGGCCCTTATTGTCACACAATTATAGTAAGCTGTGCTATTATACTGTCAAAAAGTCATACTGTATATTTGTTACTGTTATTTACTGTTATTTTTACTGTGTGTTTTATTAGTATAGTCTAAAAAATGAATAACTTTGAATTTTGACCGTTATTTTTTACCAACATGGCAAATATAAAATCCCTCTATCAAAAAAGTTACTGATATTCTTTAAAATGAGTGCCTGAACGAATCAAATAGGTGACTCTTTTTACTTTCGTGAAATAGAAAAGGAAAATAATAAAACAAGTGACAGTTCTTCCCTTCTTGCAAAAATCAACGCAAAATGTCATAATTGACAAAAGTAAAATGTCATCAGCCTTTGACATTTCTAAATATCAGACCAATGCCGTCTCTAATAGCCTCGGAGCGAGATTTATGACGCCACGCTAGTTAGGTACCACAGATTAATAAATATGTTGTAGAATACATGGAAAACATAAATATTCCTCGTATTTTTGGTTTGTATTTTAAAAATGATATAGTTTACATAAATATACATAATATACTGTTAATAAATACAATATATATATATATATATATATATATATATATATATATATATATATATATATATATATATATATATATATATATATATATACCTATTTATAGTAATAAATACTTTGGCAAATAAACTATGAACCATACAAATGCAGCAAATGTTTTACAATACTGGAAATAATGAATAGGTACATAAGATAATGGGTAAAATGTAAAATATATTTTAAATTTTGGGGTTTGAAAATCGATCTAATTTAACAAAAACATTCAATATCTACTAATAGTAATATATTTATTATTTGCATTCACAAAATTTATATGTATATTTTGAAAGCATCAATATTCAAGAAAATTATATTTGCAAATATTACAATATCATAGAAAAAAGGCGTCAGCGATGGCTATTAAATAAAGATCGCTGTCATTTTATATGTAAAGTATTTTAAAATTTTTGATTTTCTTGGGATTTACGTTCGGGAAAAACGCTGATTAAGTTTTAATTTGGTTTTTCATTATATTATATAGCTAACGTTTATAGCCTTCATCAGTGTTGTGTCATATAGAAAAAAATAGTGTCGAGATATAATTCAAAAATTACATATACGAGGTATAAATTATGTTTTCCGTGTATTCTACAACATAATTAATCCGTAGTATCTAACTAGCGTGACGTCACAAATTTCGCTCTGAGGCTGTTCTATTAGAGACGGCATTGCATCAGCATGGCGGCAAGTTGCTAACCTAATAAAATTTACACTAGAAAAGCCCGCGGGAACTGTCAAATTCAAAGTTATTCGTTTCACAGACTATAGACGACGAAGATGAACATTTTAAATAAGTGGACGTGGACTTGGACTTGGAAAAGTGTCAGATGAACTGGACGTAGATTTTTTTCTTTTTAGTGACGTCATAATTACTGTGCTAATTTTGCCACAAAGGTACAAGAATTCATCGCGGTAAATTCGCACACACTACACAAAAAAAATCCCACTTCTGATGTAAGGGAGCTCTCAAATAATACTGTTGTTTAGAGGAAAATAAATATTTAATAGCCACAACTGATCTCTTCAACGGCTTCTTATTGAATAATGAATATTTTTCGTATTCCTACAAAAAAAAACACAGTTTTTGTAGACTAACTAAATTATCCTAATGTTAAAGGAACATTCGACTATACGGTAATAGATGCATAATTCTATAGGACCTGTAATATGAGTCTACTTCCTGGACTAATAAAATAAAACACTAATAGTAATATACTGCCAAATAAGTCTTTTTTTAAATATATCTTATTTTTAATTTAGTTTTCACTGTGGGGCATGAATTCCATTTTACCCTACCGTTGCTACGCCTTTGTTGGAGTCTGTTTCTAATCGATAGCCGATATTCCAATATTTGCCCCCGTTATTTCGTTATCTCGAGGATTCGAACCTCAGCTCGGCACTTGACTCTACTCTGGCTGCTTTCATTCTTCTCCTCGATGGAGATTTTTCAAATTGCAGAAGCACACTTAAGCGTCAAGTTCGTGTTTTAAAAAGGCAACGTGTTGCCTAAGGATAAATTAATTAGATAAGATGAGACGTAACGGTAATAATTATTGTCTTTAATTTGCAATTTTTGAAGTTAAAGATTTTTGTATAAAATTGATAGAAAAATCAATATTATTATAACTGAATAGTCGAATGCTTTATGTCAAAAATAAGTGACAATCAAAAAATATAAATTTCTTAGAAGCTTTTACCAAATCGCATTCATAGATAAAGGAAGCATTCAAGATAGCTTAATAGTCGTAAAAATTCATCACAACTTTATTAGAATACGTTAAACGGGAAACCTGTAGTAATGGCTCTTTATGTCCGTTAAGTGCTGTTAAGGAGGTGAGTTTGCTGATGTAAATAATAACTGTTTATATATTTATAATTAATTTTTCTTCCTAAAAATCTTTTGATTAAAGAAAATATGTAAAGAGTGTGCAGCGCTGTGCCGGTCCAAGCTTAATCACGTTACTAAAAGTTTATTTGATATAAGCTATTTGTAGATTTCAGAGACCACTATTAATATACCGGGTGCGTTTTAAAAGTGGCTCACCTCTATAACTCTTTAACTTGTTTTTAACTATATTTGGTATGTTAGTATATGACATAAATTAGGATTGATTGACGTGTTCAATTGTTTTCGATCACTTTCTGTTTCGCCGGAAATGACAACATCTTTTGATTTTTAAAAGGCATCCCCGGTATTTTTTGACTTTATTCGATAGAAAATGACATTCTGAATAGAATGACGTATCATATGTCAACTTTTGACATTTTCGCATATGGTTTATTTGAAATTAGAACTTGCGGTTCGTAACGAAAATTTGACTCGAAATACCAAGTGTGTGGTATCAAATTATTCGTAAAAACATGCTTTTTCCAAATATGCTAATGAGCCACTCTCGTTCCATTTGAAAAAAAATTGAGATATGATTAAAAATACGATTTGAGAACTTTCTAACTGGCCAGGACAAGACACTAAAACATTAGGCGATCAATCTATTTTTTCAAGCTCCTTGATCAAGAATTAGTGTTTTTAACATAGCCATGTCACTCTAGATTGATATTTAAAATACGATTTTTTATTAATCGAAAATGTCAAAAGTTGACATATGATACGTCATTCTATTCAGAATGTCATTTTCTATCGAATAAAGTCAAAAAATACCGGGGGTGCCTTTTAAAAATTAAAAGTTGTAGTCATTTCCGGTGAAACAGGAAGTGACCTAAAACAATTGAATACGTCAATCAATCCTAATTTATGTCATATACTAACATACCAAACCTCGTTTTTTTATCAGAAAAAATAAAAAAGTTATAGGGGTGAGCCACTTTTAGGACGCACCCGGTATATCATTTTTATTTAAATGGATAAGGCGGCTTTTGCAACTTGACGCCTCAATTAATGGAAATAAGAATAGCTTTTCAACACATCTCTAATTTTATAAAAATAGTGCCCTAAGGTTTAAGCAAAATAGCTCATAACCAACAATCAAAAAGAAACTCTATATTGGTTAGCGAACAAGTAAGAATCGATAGTGTTGCATTAGCGGTACGAAACTGAAAAGTCCTTCGGCGAATTTTCCGGCGGAACTTAACGATCGCGTGCGGAAGGCTTTAAAAAATCGACAACGGACGAAATAGGATGATTGCGTGCCCTTGCCGTTGCCAGTTTTTCCCCGTTCTCATCGAAACCTCTCATTAGATCGACGAAAAGTTGGCCTGGATCGACTTGAAACAGTCGCCGACCAATTACCAATTATTATTATTATTATTATTATTTATTATTTTATTATTATTAATTATTATTACGATTAATTATTAAGTATCGAATAAAAACAAAGAACTTTATGATTATTTCATTCATTGGGTATTGGGTGGACATTTTAGTTTCTAACTTTAAAATCGAAATAAAAACTTGTGTAAAGTTGAATTGGATTTCTAAATCAATAGAGCAGAATAATTTGTAATTTAAATTAAATGTCTAGAGATCTAGAATTTTATTTAAATAAATATATATCTTTTTTTCCACAGCAACTGTTCAAAATAGGAGATAAAATAGTACTTTAACCAGTAAGGGTAGATTAAATGATACTTTAATAGCGAGTATAGGTTAAAAACTTTATTTCTTCTCGCACGTTTATTAATTGCATCCATTTTTGACAATGTTTGTATTCCTTTTCATAAGTTATTCGGGATTTAAATGGAAGTAGTTTGGATATGGCGTTTGTCGTCTCAGTCTGAATATCTGTTGGTAATTTACTTATTTCATTTTGAGCCATTTCTGGCTCCAATTCAATCAGCAATCGACACGAAAGAGAATTAAAAAATATTGATTCAAAACTGACAACTAAAGAGACAGCTTTATTTATTTGTCAAATTACATAGAAACCAACGCCAACCCAGCACAATATTTTTTCTACCCGTAATAAATTCCTTGAAATAATAATTTCTGAATATTTTTTAAAACGTAACTCGCTAAGGAAAAAACTGGTGTTTTATACACGACGATAAAATTCCATTATCGTTGACCGAAAATATTAATTCACGAGCGAGTGAATTAATTTCGGGAGAATTACATACGAAAATACCATTTTATCGTCTTGTATAAAAAATAACTAATAATAAAATATACATCTAATATTATATCGGACAAATATTTAAATTAAAACAATATATAAATCTATATAAATAAATAGTATTTTCGTGCCTTTAGCTGTGTATTTTTTCTAATTTCGAAAAATCGAAAGTAGAGAAAAAAAAATAAAAAGTAAAAAGAAAATTGTTTTGCCTGTCGTAAAGGGGGGAACCAAGCTCCACTCCCACAACCGGTTTCTGGGCTTACAAAGTTTTTGAATTTTTTGAAAATTAGATGCTTGACCCCCGATTTTACGCATAAAGCTTGATTTTCATGCCTCCGTTGTCCGACGATACGTTGATACGATATTAATTTCATTGGTTGTATTTAAAGACTTCGATTGGTTAACCGTTTCTAACCAATCAAAGTCTTTAATTTCAACCAATAAAATTAATATCGTATCATCGTATCGTTGGACAACGGATGCATGAAAATCAAGCTTAAAGCACAAACAACACATGGGGGTTCCCCTTTTGTCCAGATATCAAGAAATTTCAAGATTTCTTGAATCAAGACAAGAAATCAACTCTCAAGAAATGGTCAAGACAAGATTTTTTTTAATTGTTGAAAATAGTTCAAGACAAGACAATAAATTGCTTGTCAAGACAAGATTTCTTGTCTTGCCGATCCCTATGGGCAATATATAGCCAGGTATAGTATTTCCTTCAATTAGTAAAAGTTAAGATTCTTGAGTTGATTCGAGATAAGGATGGTACGGCTATGCTAGACTTTCCGAGAGCATTGCCATGTCTTTAATAAAGATATTATTGTGTTGTGTTTTTAGTTTATAATTAACACTTTACTATAAATTAAACTTCAAAACAACCAAAATCGAAATAACAAACGTACAAGTTTGATAAGAATGCAGTTAGATATTAAACAGACCAATCCATACTTCTAAACCAGCCAGTGAACTGTGATATTAATAAACACCCTTTGTTGTTTCGGTACAGATGCATTTTCAGGAAATCCTCCCGTAAATCAACGTGAGTTCTGAGAAAATTGGTGTAAAATATCGCTTACAAACCGAGAGCAATTCTGTCAAGCGTGCTCTGGTAACAATTCAATTCGAGGAACTAGTTCAACAAAGGGAGAATCCTATACAATTAAATTATGAATTTTTACGAAAAAATGTAATCATTAATGTATCCAATATGTACGTTAGACTGCATGTTAAAATATATACACTGTATTAATTATAAAACTTCCCATCCTTAATATCTTTTTTTTGCAGTTAAAACTATGAAAAATCGGAAAGACATGTCAATTTTATTTGTAATGGGCACACTTTAAATGAATATTTTGAGCCTTTTTCTTTTTAACCCCTAGGACGGGTTGATGTCACCATTATAATCTTATATAGGAACGGGGTAAAATGGGACATCGTTTTTAAAAGAGCCTTTAATTCTCTTTTCACTGGTATCCTACTTTGTTGCTTTTTTGTCAGAGGTTTCCGAATAATCGCGTTTGAATGTTGCAGAAACAATTAAACATGCCTGCATTGAGATTTTGGTTTTCAGGCTAGTGTGTTTACACAAAAAAAAAAAAATTGCAGTGGGTCTCCTTGTAGTACAAATGGTTAGCAGATTAGCTGGCAAAAGGACGTAGCCATTACATTTTTCCTTGGGGGTGTAGGATCATAAACATTAACTTTTCTTTTCTCAAATTCGAATGAGTGGTAACTTCCAGGGGAATTTTATTAAAAATAGGCAGGGAGGCCCTCCCTGCCTCCCCTCACTACGGCCATGAGTGGCACAGTTTGAAACTTTGTTTTTGGATTTGCAAAATATCTTCAAAAAAATTACATCAAAAAGTAATCTAAAAAAATTGCCAGTACCTAACTAGTTAATTTGCGTTTATTCTATGTCTTATCACTGAAATTCCACAAAAGCCTTGCTATTCTATCAACTAATTCTAAAAATACGTTGTTGTCTTAACAAAAAAAAACATGTTCAGCAAATTTAAAAAATGGAGTTGAAAGAAAAAGATTGAAAATATTAATTTAAAGTGTTCCCTTTACAAGTAAAATTGACGTGTTTTTCCGATTTTTTATATTTTTAACTGCAAGAAAGATATTAAGGGTGGGAAGTTTTAAAATTGACACAGTGTATGTGAACGAAGAACAGTAAAAACTCAAAATATCTGTTTTATATAACGATCCACTGAAATGAGATTCTATGGATACGATTTTCTTATCGTCTTTTAGAATAACCACAGAATTCTAGGCTATCGAAAGATTTCTACAACGTATCTTCGATAGTCAAGTAGTCTTAAGAGTACTACTACTACTACTGCCATTACTCGCTGACGAGTATTTGACACGCATCAGAAGTTTACACAAGGCGTTTTCTTTCATGAGCTTTTTTGTGACTGAAAAGCCCTATACGGATGTTATCCCTCTTCCGCACTCCGGACATTCAAAAATCTCAATACTTTATTGCCTCTTTACTTTTTGGTTGTCGTTGTTAATTGAGTTTACAATTCCCCTCCATTGCGTTCTATTGTACGCTGCTTCCTCCCACTGATGCTGCATACTTAATATTATCTCCTATTAATATTCCTATTTACATAATTATCCCCTTTAAGCTTTCATGGAACTTTTTTTTCTTAAGAGTAATCAACTGAATGATTATCAATTCGAAGTTGGTTAAAGAATGCCTCGAGAAGCTGCACAAATTAGGCAAAGAAAAGTCCAGCTACCGATACTATGGGTGCCCACCAAGTGATAGAAGGCAATAAAAAAAGCAAACGATCTAGCTTGAAAAAGGGGCGAACACTCCTCTAACTGAACTAAAATCGTTCTGATTCCCAAAAAACCGAACCAACTTAAAACCGAACACAAGAAAAAAATCAAAGATTTTCCTTGATTTAAGTAAGAACAATCTTTTGAATTGTCACAAAACTAACTTTATAGTAATAAGGCAAATTTAATAGACAGTTGGCAAACATGTATCACACCACTGATCTTTCCTTACAATACGACTTTTCTGCTTGGCTCTGCTCTTCGTGCGGGTGAATAACTTATGCCTTTTGTCCGGTCGGGCGCGAACGGCATTGA